>NC_134363.1:192879410-192944458 GCF_048569485.1 Anomaloglossus baeobatrachus | reverse complement strand
CCCGTGCTCCCCTCTCCCGGGCTGCAGCCCCCCTGCTCCCCGGCGGGAGGGGTTAGTGCAGGGAGCAGCCTGTCCTGCCTGGGCTTTGCAGTCTTGTGGGCAGGTATGTGACGGAGGGGCAGAGTCAGGAGAGCGCTGGATCCCGCGCGGCCGTCTGTGCTGCTCCGTCCCCGGTTCGTGTGTCTGGAGGAGCCGGTGCCCCCCGCCCCGGACTCTGCCCCTTCCGCCCCTGACCCTGGATGCCCGGCAGGCGGCGGTGCAGCATGAGCGGCCCCGGGGGATAGCGGCCGGCAGCATGGAGGGAGGCAGCGGAGCCTTCCTGGCGCTCCCCGCTCTGCAGGCGGCCCCGGGCTCGGTGGGCAGGATGGCGTCAGGCGACGATCTGCAGGAGCTGGAGAGGTGAGTGCTGGAGCCGGCCATTGTGTGCGGCACCTGCAGAGGAGGCGGCCGGCACTGCAGCGCACCGGCCTTACCCCACCTGATGGGCAGGGGGCAGTATGGGGGAATGATGGGCAGGGGGCAGTATGGGGGGGTCACACATGGGGGAATGATGGGCAGGGGGCAGTATGGGGGGGTCACACATGGGGGAATGATGGGCAGGGGGCAGTATGGGGGGGGTCACACATGGGGGAATGATGGGCAGGGGGCAGTATGGGGGGTCAGACATGGGGGAATGATGGGCAGGGGGCAGTATGGGGGGTCAGACATGGGGGAATGATGGGCAGGGGGCAGTATGGGGGTCACACATGGGGGAATGATGGGCAGGGGGGCAGTATGGGGGGTCACACATGGGGGAATGATGGGCAGGGGGCAGTATGGGGGGTCACACATGGGGGAATGATGGGCAGGGGGCAGTATGGGGGTATGATGGGCAGGGGGGCAGTATGGGGGGTCACACATGGGGGAATGATGGGCAGGGGGCAGTATGGGGGTCACACATGGGGGAATGATGGGGCAGGGGGCAGTATGGGGGGTCACACATGGGGGAATGATGGGGCAGGGGGCAGTATGGGGGGTCACACATGGGGGATTGATGGGGGGTCAGACATGGGGGTATGATGGGCAGGGGGGTAGTATGGGGGGTCACACATGGGGGAATGATGGGCAGGGGGCAGTATGGGGGTCACACATGGGGGATTGATGTGGGGGTCAGACATGGGGGTATGATGGGCAGGGGGCAGTATGGGGGTCACACATGGGGGAATGATGGGCAGGGGGGCAAGTATGGGGGGTCACACATGGGGGAATGATGGGCAGGGGGCAGTATGGGGGGTCAGACATGGGGGAATGATGGGCAGGGGGCAGTATGGGGGGGTCACACATGGGGGAATGATGGGCAGGGGGCAGTATGGGGGTCACACATGGGGGATTGATGGGGGGTCAGACATGGGGGTATGATGGGCAGGGGGCAGTATGGGGGGGTCACACATGGGGGAATGATGGGCAGGGGGCAGTATGGGGGGTCACACATGGGGGGAATTGATGGGCAGGGGGCAGTATGGGGGGTCAGACATGGGGGAATGATGGGCAGGGGGCAGTATGGGGGGTCAGACATGGGGGAATGATGGGCAGGGGGCAGTATGGGGGGTCAGACATGGGGGAATGATGGGCAGGGGGCAGTATGGGGGATTGATGGGGGGGTCAGACATGGGGGTATGATGGGCAGGGGGCAGTATGGGGGGGTCAGACATGGGGGAATGATGGGCAGGGGGCAGTATGGGGGTCCACATGGGGGATTGATGGGCAAGGGGCAGTATGGGGGGTCAGACATGGGGGTATGATGGGCAGGGGGGCCAGTATGGGGGTCACACATGGGGGAATGATGGGCAGGGGGCAGTATGGGGGGGGTCAGACATGGGGGAATGATGCGCAGGGGGCAGTATGGGGGTCACACATGGGGGGATTGATGGGCAGGGGGCAGTATGGGGGGGTCAGACATGGGGGAATGATGGGCAGGGGGCAGTATGGGGGGGGTCAGACATGGGGGAAATATGGGCAGGGGGCAGTATGGGGGGGGGTCAGATATGGGGGGGGTCAGATATGGGGGAATGATGGGCAGTGGGCAGTATGGGGGGTCAGACGTGAGGTAATGATGGGCAGGGGGCAGTATGGGGGGGTCAGACATGGGGTAATGATGGGCAGGGGGGCAGTATGGGGGGTCAGATATGGGTACTTCGCTCTCGCCCAGTGCGCTCTGTAGCCCTGTCCTCCGCTCTCGCCCAGTGCGGTCTGCAGCCCCGTCCTCCGCTCTCGCCCAGTGCGGTCTGCAGCCCCGTCCTCTGCTCTCGCCCTGTGCGGTCTGCAGCCCCCGTCCTCTGCTCTCGCCCAGTGCGGTCTGCAGCCCCGTCCTCTGCTCTCGCCCAGTGCGGTCTGTAGCCCCTTCCTCCGCTCTCGCCCAGTGCGCTCTGCAGCCCCTTCCTCCGCTCTCGCCCAGTGCGCTCTGCAGCCCCGTCCTGCGCTCTCGCCCAGTGCGCTCTGCAGCCCCGTCCTGCGCTCTCGCCCAGTGCGCTCTGCAGCCCCGTCCTGCGCTCTCGCCCAGTGCGCTCTGCAGCCCCGTCCTGCGCTCTCGCCCAGTGCGCTCTGCAGCCCCGTCCTGCGCTCATCGCCCAGTGCGCTCTGCAGCCCCGTCCTGCGCTCTCGCCCAGTGCGCTCTGCAGCCCCGTCCTGCGCTCTCGCCCAGTGCTCTCGCCCAGTGCGCTCTGCAGCCCCGTCCTGCGCTCTCGCCCAGTGCGCTCTGCAGCCCCGTCCTGCGCTCTCGCCCAGTGCGCTCTGCAGCCCCGTCCTGCGCTCTCTGCCCAGTGCGCTCTGCAGCCCCGTCCTGCGCTCTCGCCCAGTGCGCTCTGCAGCCCCGTCCTGCGCTCTCGCCCCAGTGCGCTCTGCAGCCCCGTCCTGCGCTCTCGCCCAGTGCGCTCTGCAGCCCCGTCCTGCGCTCCTCGCCCAGTGCGCTCTGCAGCCCCGTCCTGCGCTCTCGCCCAGTGCGCTCTGCAGCCCCGTCCTGCGCTCTCGCCCAGTGCTCTCGCCCAGTGCGCTCTGCAGCCCCGTCCTGCGCTCTCGCCCAGTGCGGTCTGCAGCCCCGTCCTGCGCTCTCGCCCAGTGCGCTCTCGCCCAGTGCGCTCTGCAGCCCCCGTCCTGCGCTCTCGCCCAGTGCGCTCTCGCCCAGTGCGCTCTGCAGCCCCGTCCTGCGCTCTCGCCCAGTGCGCTCTGCAGCTCCGTCCTGCGCTCTTCGCCCAGTGCGCTCTCGCCCAGTGCGCTCCTCGCCCAGTGCGCTCTGCAGCCCCGTCCTGCGCTCTCGCCCCAGTGCGCTCTGCAGCCCCGTCCTGCGCTCTCGCCCAGTGCGCTCTGCAGCCCCGTCCTGCGCTCTCGCCCAGTGCGCTCTGCAGCCCCGTCCTGCGCTCTCGCCCAGTTGCGCTCTGCAGCCCCGTCCTGCGCTCTCGCCCAGTGCGCTCTGCAGCCCAGTGCGCTCTCGCCCAGTGCGGTCTGCAGCCCCGTCCTCTGCTCTCGCCCAGTGCGGTCTGCAGCCCCCGTCCTCTGCTCTCGCCCAGTGCGGTCTGCAGCCCCGTCCTCTGCTCTCGCCCAGTGCGGTCTGCAGCCCCGTCCTCTGCTCTCGCCCAGTGCGGTCTGCAGCCCCGTCCTCTGCTCTCGCCCAGTGCGGTCTGCAGCCCCGTCCTCTGCTCTCGCCCAGTGCGGTCTGCAGCCCCGTCCTCTGCTCTCGCCCAGTGCGGTCTGCAGCCCCGTCCTCTGCTCTCGCCCAGTGCGGTCTGCAGCCCCGTCCTCTGCCTCTCGCCCAGTGCGGTCTGCAGCCCCGTCCTCTGCCCTCGCCCAGTGCGGTCTGCAGCCCCGTCCTCTGCCCTCGCCCAGTGCGGTCTGCAGCCCCGTCCTCTGCCCTCGCCCAGTGCGGTCTGCAGCCCCGTCCTCTGCCCTCGCCCAGTGCGGTCTGCAGCCCCGTCCTCTGCCCTCGCCCAGTGCGGTCTGCAGCCCCGTCCTCCTGCCCTCGCCCAGTGCGGTCTGCAGCCCCGTCCTCTGCTCTCGCCCAGTGCGGTCTGCAGCCCCGTCCTCTGCTCTCGCCCAGTGCGGTCTGCAGCCCCGTCCTCTGCTCTCGCCCAGTGCGGTCTGCAGCCCCGTCCTCTGCTCTCGCCCAGTGCGCTCTGCAGCCCCGTCCTGCGCTCTCGCCCAGTGCGCTCTGCAGCCCCGTCCTGCGCTCTGCGTCTGCGCGCCAGTGCGCTCTGCAGCCCCGTCCTGCGCTCTCGCCCAGTGCGCTCTGCAGCCCCGTCCTGCGCTCTCGCCCAGTGCGCTCTGCAGCCCCGTCCTGCGCTCTCGCCCAGTGCGCTCTGCAGCCCCGTCCTGCGCTCTCGCCCAGTGCGCTCTGCAGCCCCGTCCTGCGCTCTCGCCCAGTGCGCTCTGCAGCCCCGTCCTGCGCTCTCGCCCAGTGCGCTCTGCAGCCCCGTCCTGCGCTCTCGCCCAGTGCGCTCTGCAGCCCCGTCCTGCGCTCCTCGCCCAGTGCGCTCTGCAGCCCCGTCCTGCGCTCTCGCCCAGTGCGCTCTGCAGCCCCGTCCTGCGCTCTCGCCCAGTGCGCTCTGCAGCCCCGTCCTGCGCTCTCGCCCACTGCGCTCTGCAGCCCCGTCCTGCGCTCTCGCCCAGTGCGCTCTGCAGGCCCCGTCCTGCGCTCTCGCCCACTGCGCTCTGCAGCCCCGTCCTGCGCTCTCGCCCAGTGCGCTCTCGCCCAGTGCGCTCTGCAGCCCCGTCCTGCGCTCTCGCCCACTGCGGCTCTGCAGCCCCGTCCTGCGCTCTCGCCCAGTGCGCTCTGCAGCCCCGTCCTGCGCTCTCGCCCAGTGCGCTCTGCAGCCCCGTCCTGCGCTCTCGCCAGTGCGCTCTCGCCCAGTGCGGTCTGCAGCCCCGTCCTCTGCTCTCGCCCAGTGCGGTCTGCAGCCCCGTCCTCTGCTCTCGCCCAGTGCGGTCTGCAGCCCCGTCCTCTGCTCTCGCCCAGTGCGGTCTGCAGCCCCGTCCTCTGCTCTCGCCCAGTGCGGTCTGCAGCCCCGTCCTCTGCTCTCGCCCAGTGCGGTCTGCAGCCCCGTCCTCTGCTCTCGCCCAGTGCGGTCTGCAGCCCCGTCCTCTGCTCTCGCCCAGTGCGGTCTGCAGCCCCGTCCTCTGCTCTCGCCCAGTGCGGTCTGCAGCCCCGTCCTCTGCTCTCGCCCAGTGCGGTCTGCAGCCCCGTCCTCTGCTCTCGCCCAGTGCGGTCTGCAGCCCCCGTCCTCTGCTCTCGACCAGTGCGGTCTGCAGCCCCCGTCCTCTGCTCTCGCCCAGTGCGGTCTGCAGCCCCCGTCCTCTGCTCTCGTCCCCAGTGCGGTCTGCAGCCCCGTCCTCTGCTCTCGCCCAGTGCGGTCTGCAGCCCCCGTCCTCTGCTCTCGCCAGTGCGGTCTGCAGCCCCGTCCTCTGCTCTCGCCCAGTGCGGTCTGCAGCCCCGTCCTCTGCTCTCGCCCAGTGCGGTCTGCAGCCCCGTCCTCTGCTCTCGCCCAGTGCGGTCTGCAGCCCCGTCCTCTGCTCTCGCCCAGTGCGGTCTGCAGCCCCGTCCTCTGCTCTCGCCCAGTGCGGTCTGCAGCCAACCGTCCTCTGCTCTCCGCCCAGTGCGGTCTGCAGCCCCCGTCCTCTGCTCTCGCCCAGTGCGGTCTGCAGCCCCGTCCTCTGCTCTCGCCCAGTGCGGTCTGCAGCCCCGTCCTCTGCTCTCGCCCAGTGCGGTCTGCAGCCCCGTCCTCTGCTCTCGCCCAGTGCGGTCTGCAGCCCCGTCCTCCGCTCTCGCCCAGTGCGGTCTGCAGCCCCTTCCTCCGCTCTCGCCCAGTGCGGTCTGCAGCCCCTTCCTCCGCTCTCGCCCAGTGCGGTCTGCAGCCCCGTCTCCGCTCTCGCCCAGTGCGGTCTGCAGCCCCGTCCTCGCGCTCTCGCCCAGTGCGGTCTGTAGCCCCTTCCTCCGCTCTCGCCCAGTGCGGTCTGTAGCCCCTTCCTCCGCTCCTCGCCCAGTGCGCTCTGCAGCCCCGTCCTGCGCTCTCGCCAGTGCGCTCTGCAGCCCCGTCCTGCGCTCTCGCCCAGTGCGCTCTGTAGCCCCGTCCTGCGCTCTCGCCCAGTGCGCTCTGCAGCCCCGTCCTGCGCTCTCGCCCAGTGCGCTCTGCAGCCCCGTCCTGCGCTCTCGCCCAGTGCGCTCTGCAGCCCCGTCCTCCGCTCTCGCCCAGTGCGCTCTGCAGCCCCGTCCTCCGCTCTCGCCCAGTGCGCTCTGCAGCCCCGTCCTCCGCTCTCGCCCAGTGCGGTCTGTAGCCCCCGTCCTCCGCTCTCGCCCAGCGCGGTCCTGTAGCCCCGTCCTCCGCTCTCGCCCAGCGCGGTATGTAGCCCCCCGTCCTCCGCTCTCGCCCAGCGCGGTATGTAGCCCGTCCTCCGCTCTCGCCCAGTGCGGTATGTAGCCCGTACTCCGCGCTCCTCTCTGCTGTGCCAGTCCTGGTAGGTGCTATTCATGGTAATCAGGTCTGGGGAATCCTCAGTCCAGCGCTCTTACGCCATAAACCAGAAGAGCAGGGGGAGTCTGTGTAAGGTGAATGGGACCCCCTTTTTCTTTCGAGCCCCCGTCTTCTGTCACCATTGGTGCGTTCTGCCTTTCCCCTTTGTGTGGTCGGAGTCTTCCATTGTGACTAATAGACCTGAGTCTGTAATTAATGATTTCATGTAACAATGGCGGCAGCGAGTCAGCACATGAGATCCGAGCGCTGATCATCTCTGAGCACAGGAGCTGCCGGCACTGAGGATACCCGCTGTGTCCGGACCCCACGACTCTCTCTGACCACCCCAGGAGCTGCTGACACTGAGGATACCCGCTGTGTCCGGACCCCACGTCTCTCTGACCACCCCAGGAGCTGCTGACACTGAGGATACCCGCTGTGTCCGGACCCCACGTCTCTGACCACCCCAGGAGCTGCTGACACTGAGGATACCCGCTGTGTCCGGACCCCCACGTCTCTGACCACCCCAGGAGCTGCTGGCACTGAGGATACCCGCTGTGTCCGGACCCCACGTCTCTCTGACCACCCCAGGAGCTGCTGGCACTGAGGATTCCCGCTGTGTCCGGACCCCACGTCCCTCTGACCACCCCAGGAGCTGCTGACACTGAGGATACCCGCTGTGTCCGGACCCCACGTCTCTCTGACCACCCCAGGAGCTGCCGGCACTGAGGATACCTGCTGTGTCCGGACCTCACATCTCTCTCTGACCACCCCAGGAGCTGCTGACACTGAGGATACCCACTGTGTCCGGACCCCACGTCTCTGACCACCCCAGGAGCTGCCGGCACTGAGGATTCCCGCTGTGTCCGGACCCCACGTCTCTGACCACCCCAGGAGCTGCCGGCACTGAGGATTCCTGCTGTGTCCGGACCCCACGTCCCTCTGACCACCCCAGGAGCTGCTGACACTGAGGATACCCGCTGTGTCCGGACCCCACGTCTCTCTGACCACCCCAGGAGCTGCTGACACTGAGGATACCCACTGTGTCCGGCACCCCACGTCTCTGACCACCCCAGGAGCTGCCGGCACTGAGGATTCCCGCTGTGTCCGGACCCCACGTCTCTGACCACCCCAGGAGCTGCCGGCACTGAGGATTCCTGCTGTGTCCGGACCCCACGTCTCTCTGACCACCCCAGGAGATGCCGGCACTGAGGATATCCGCTGTGTCCGGACCCCACGTCTCTCTCTGACCACCCCAGGAGCTGCTGACACTGAGGATACCCGCTGTGTCCGGACCCCACGTCTCTCTGACCACCCCAGGAGCTGCCGGCACTGAGGATTCCCGCTGTGTCCGGACCCCACGTCTCTCTCTTGACCACCCCAGGAGCTGCCGCACTGAGGATTCCCCGCTGTGTCCGGACCCCTCGTCTCTCTCATGACCACCCCAGGAGCTGCTGACACTGAGGATACCCGCTGTGTCCGGACCCCACGTCTCTCTCTGACCACCCCAGGAGCTGCTGACACTGAGGATAACCGCTGTGTCCGGACCCCACGTCTTTCTCTGACCACCCCAGGAGCTGCCGGCACTGCGGATTCCCGCTGTGTCCGGACCCCATGTCTCTCTGACCACCCTGTGTGTAGGATCAGAAAGGAGCGGCCGTGGAAGGTCAGGACCCGGACTCCATCACTTCAGCTGCCGGCACCTCGTAGTTATGACTGGTTTAGTATTAGTCTGGGGATTTGTAGGGATCCAGCACCCAAATCAACTGAGCCACTCAGTGCCCAGCCGCACAGCACCCAAATGAACCCAGCCGCTCAGTGCTCAGCTGCTCAGCACCTGAATCCACCCAGCCACAGTGTACCCAGTCGTACAGCACCCAAATCAACCCAGCCGCTCAGTGCCTAGCCGCACAGCACCCAAATCAACCCAGCCGCTCAGTGCCTAGCCGCACAGCACCCAAATCAACCCAGCCGCTCAGTGCCCAGCCGCACAGCACCCAAATCAACCCAGCCGCTCAGTGCCTAGCCGCACAGCACCCAAATCAACCCAGCCGCTCAGTGCCCAGCCGCACAGCACCCAAATCAACCCAGCCGCTCAGTGCCTAGCCGCACAGCACCCAAATCAACCCAGCCGCTCAGTGCCCAGCCGCACAGCACCCAAATCAACCCAGCCGCTCAGTGCCCAGCCGCACGGAACCCAAATCAACCCAGCTGCTCAGTGCCCAGCCGCACAGCACCTGAATCCACCCAGCCACAGTGTACCCAGCCGCACAGCACCCAAATCAACCCAGCCGCTCAGTGCCCAGCCGCTCAGCACCTGAATCCACCCAGCCACAGTGTACCCAGCCGCACAGCACCCAAATCAACCCAGCCGCTCAGTGCCCAGCTGCTCAGCACCTGAATCCACCCAGCCACAGTGTACCCAGCCGCACAGCACCCAAATCAACCCAGCTGCAGTGCCTAGCCGCACAGCACCCAAATGAACCCAGCTGCAGTGCCTAGCCGCACAGCACCCAAATCAACCAAACCACTCAGCGCCCAGCCGCACAGCACCCAAATCAACCCAGCTGCTCAGTGCCCAGCCGCACAGCACTCAAATCAACCCAGCCGCTCAGTGCCCAGCCGCACAGCACCCAAATGAACCCAGCCGCTCAGTGCCCAGCCGCACAGCACCCAAATGAACCCAGCCGCTCAGTGCCCAGCCGCACAGCACCCAAATCAACCAAACCACTCAGCGCCCAGCCGCACAGCACCCAAATCAACCCAGCCGCTCAGTGCCTAGCCGCACAGGACCCAAATGAACCCAGCTGCAGTGCCCAGCCGCACAGCATCCAAATCAACCAAACCACTCAGCGCCCAGCCGCACAGCACCCAAATCAACCCAGCTGCTCAGTGCCCAGCCGCACAGCACCCAAATCAACCCAGCCGCTCAGCACCTGAATCCACCCAGCCACAGTGTACCCAGCCGCACAGCACCCAAATCAACTCAGTTTGCAGCTCAGCACTACAGTGCCCCATGCCCAACTCAAACCAGCCACTCAGCGCATAGCTCAGCCCAGCCGCAAAGTGCCCAACTCAACGCAGCTGCTCAGTGCCCAGCTCAGCGCCCAGCCTACCTCAGCACACCGCTCAACCCAGTCACGCGGTGCCCGGCTGCTCAGTGCCCAGCTCAGCCGATATTGCAGGCCCCTGTTCAGGCGGTCCGCACAGGGCCGACATTTAATACTGGGTATCAGCTGCCTACCAGGGGACAGATTTTGTGTCCATGAGGCCTTCCAGACCCAAAACCCGAGGCTGCACTACTGCGATCTGCCGTCAGGTGTAGTGATCTGTGCCTCTCCTGTGCAGACATTGATGGATGCGCTGCCCCCTCTCTGCAGCACAGATGCCGTGTGTGTGTGTGTGTGTGTGTGTGTGTGTGTGTGTGTGTGTCCGTGTGTGTGTGTGTGTGTGTGTGTATATAATATATAAAATCTCTCTCTCTAATTATCATGGCAGCTTGTGACGTGATGACTGGCGGGTCCTGGGGTGCAGGAGATGTCTCCTCTGTCCTCCTCATGGTGCACAGGGACCGTCCGGGGGTGATCTGGCAGAATACCTCCCCAGAATGATGGCATTCCCGGATTGCATGCACGTTCTGGATCCGGTGCCCGCGTTGCCAGCGTGCGTACCCTCTCACATTGCGTCTTGCTGGTGCATTGCAGCGTGCCCTCTGTAGGTGGAGAGGCCATGGAGCAGCTGTGCCGTGCGGCATGTAAAAGCCTCGGACAGCTGCTCGTCTCTAGCATGAGATCCCGTACTATTGCCGGGCCCTGCTGTCGCCCAGAATGCAGCGTCCGACAATGAGGCCTTGTTCACACACAATGTGGAAGGAATGTGAGGAGGAGACGCTGGAATCTGTGCGCCTCCAATACAAAAGCCATTCAGGGAGGTGAACAAAGGCGGCTCCAAACTCCCTGCCGGCGGCTGCACCGTCCTCGTGAATGAAAATCTTGTCATGTGATCATTTGTTTATGTGGATGCATGAGCCTGTAAATGAGCGTCTCATCGCGGGGGTGGGGGGTGCAAGGCACCTGCAGACCCCGTCCGCTTTCGAAGTCACCTGGCAAACAACGCATCATCACTGACTGCTTCTGTTTTACACCAATCAGATTCTGCCCTTCATTTGTTAAAGGGGTCGTATGTCGGGATTCATTGTCTCTAGAAAGAAACTGCAAGTGACTTCATGGACCTTGTGCTTGTAGACATGGCCGGTGCCAGAGGTCTCATCAGACTAAGGCCCCGATCCATGGACCTTGTGCTTGTAGACATGGCCGGTGCCAGAGGTCTCATCAGACTAAGGCCCCGATCCATGGACCTTGTGCTTGTAGACATGGCCGGTGCCAGAGGTCTCATCAGACTAAGGCCCCGATCCATGGACCTTGTGCTTGTAGACATGGCCGGTGCCAGAGGTCTCATCAGACTAAGGCCCCGATCCATGGACCTTGTGCTTGTAGACATGGCCGGTGCCAGAGGTCTCATCAGACTAAGGCCCCGATCCATGGACCTTGTGCTTGTAGACATGGCCGGTGCAAGAGGTCTCATCAGACTAAGGCCCCGATCCATGGACCTTGTGCTTGTAGACATGGCCGGTGCCAGAGGTCTCATCAGACTAAGGCCCCGATCCATGGACCTTGTGCTTGTAGACATGGCCGGTGCCAGAGGTCTCATCAGACTAAGGCCCCGATCCATGGACCTTGTGCTTGTAGACATGGCCGGTGCCAGAGGTCTCATCAGACTAAGGCCCCGATCCATGGACCTTGTGCTTGTAGACATGGCCGGTGCCAGAGGTCTCATCAGACTAAGGCCCCGATCCATGGACCTTGCGCTTGTAGACATGGCCGGTGCCAGAGGTCTCATCAGACTAAGGCCCCGATCCATGGACCTTGTGCTTGTAGACATGGCCGGTGCCAGAGGTCTCATCAGACTAAGGCCCCGATCCATGGACCTTGTGCTTGTAGACATGGCCGGTGCCAGAGGTCTCATCAGACTAAGGCCCCGATCCATGGACCTTGCGCTTGTAGACATGGCCGGTGCCAGAGGTCTCATCAGACTAAGGCCCCGATCCATGGACCTTGTGCTTGTAGACATGGCCGGTGCCAGAGGTCTCATCAGACTAAGGCCCCGATCCATGGACCTTGTGCTTGTAGACATGGCCAGTGCAAGAGGTCTCATCAGACTAAGGCCCCGATCCATGGACCTTGCGCTTGTAGACATGGCCGGTGCCAGAGGTCTCATCAGACTAAGGCCCCGATCCATGGACCTTGCGCTTGTAGACATGGCCGGTGCAAGAGGTCTCATCAGACAAAGGCCCCGATCCATGGACCTTGTGCTTGTAGACATGGCCGGTGCCAGAGGTCTCATCAGACTAAGGCCCTGATCCATGGACCTTGTGCTTGTAGACATGGCCGGTGCCAGAGGTCTCATCAGACTAAGGCCCCGATCCATGGACCTTGTGCTTGTAGACATGGCCGGTGCAAGAGGTCTCATCAGACTAAGGCCCCGATCCATAGACCTTGTGCTTGTAGACATGGCCGGTGCCAGAGGTCTCATCAGACTAAGGCCCCGATCCATGGACCTTGTGCTTGTAGACATGGCCGGTGCCAGAGGTCTCATCAGACTAAGGCCCCGATCCATGGACCCTGTGCTTGTAGACATGGCCGGTGCCAGAGGTCTCATCAGACTAAGGCCCCGATCCATGGACCTTGCGCTTGTAGACATGGCCGGTGCCAGAGGTCTCATCAGACTAAGGCCCCGATAAATGGACCTTGTGCTTTTAGACATGGCCGGTGCCCAGAGGTCGCAGTAATGTATGTACCCAGTGACTGCACCAGCAGAATAGGGAGCGCAGCTGTGGAGTATAATACAGGATGTAACTCAGGATCAGTAATGTAATGTATGTACACAGTGACTGCACCAGCAGAATAGTGAGTGCAGCTCTGGAGTATAATACAGGAGGTAACTCAGGATCAGTAATGTAATGTATGTACACAGTGACTGCACCAGCAGAATAGTGAGTGCAGCTCTGGAGTATAATACAGGAGGTAACTCAGGATCAGTAATGTAATGTATGTACACAATGATTGCACCAGCAGAATAGGGAGCGCAGCTCTGGAGTATAATACAGGATGTAACTCAGGATCAGTAATGTAATGTATGTACACAATGATTGCACCAGCAGAATAGGGAGCGCAGCTCTGGAGTATAATACAGGATGTAACTCAGGATCAGTAATGTAATGTATGTACACAGTGACTGCACCAGCAGAATAGGGAGCGCAGCTCTGGAGTATAATACAGGAGGTAACTCAGGATCAGTAATGTAATGTATGTACACAGTGACTGCACCAGCAGAATAGTGAGTGCAGCTCTGGAGTATAATACAGGAGGTAACTCAGGATCAGTAATGTATGTACACAGTGACTGCACCAGCAGAATAGTGAGTGCAGCTCTGGGGTATAATACAGGAGGTAACTCAGGATCAGTAATGTAATGTATGTACACAGTGACTGCACCAGCAGAATAGTGAGTGCAGCTCTGGAGTATAATACAGGATGTAACTCAGGATCAGTAATGTAATGTATGTACACAGTGACTGCACCAGCAGAATAGTGAGTGCAGCTCTGGAGTATAATACAGGAGGTAACTCAGGATCAGTAATGTATGTACACAGTGACTGCACCAGTAGAATAGTGAGTGCAGCTCTGGAGTATAATACAGGAGGTAACTCAGGATCAGTAATGTAATGTATGTACACAGTGACTGCACCAGCACAATAGTGAGTGCAGCTCTGGAGGATAATACAGGAGGTAATTCAGGATCAGTAATGTATGTACACAGTGACTGCACCAGCAGAATAGGGAGTACAGCTCTGGAGTATAATACAGGAGGTAACTCAGGATCAGTAATGTAATGTATGTACACAGTGACTGCACCAGCAGAATAGGGAGCGCAGCTCTGGAATATAATACAGGAGGTCATGTGAATTGAATGATAACCATTGGACTATGGCCATACATATTGGATGAATGATGGATGCATTCACTGATTGGGGCAGAGGTAACCATCTGCTGTTATTGAGCTCTCCTGACGGCAGATGTATGAGGAAAGGAGGATCGGCCGTGCTCTCCGGTGATAATTTTGGCAGAGTTTTGCTTTCTCTCCGCTCCCGGCTGGGGTTGTGTATACGGGAGTTTGGGAGGATTGTTGTGGATAGCTATGGACGTTCATCTCTACATGCAGTGCGGACAAGTTGTGTAAGGCTATGTGCACACGTTGCATCTTTGTGATGATCACATTGATGCACGTTTCTGGCCCCAAAAAAAAGCATCCGTGGCAAAAACACTACATCTGAAGCTCACAGCGAGCGGCATAGAACATGACTGCCCGCTGTGAGCTCCATGCAGCGACTGAAGTGAGCATCACAATCAGTGGTGATGTCAGACACCCCCAGCGCCCTATGGCCCCCAGACCCCCACAACAGTCCTATGATGCCCCACATCCACCCCACAGCCCCCGCCCACAGCCTCCAGCCGCACACAGTAAATTGGGGGTCACACAGTGAATTGGGGATCACTGCTCCTTCCCCCCCCAAGTCACTGTGTGACCTCCAATTCCCTGTGTCCTGAAATTGTCCTCACTACAATGTAGGGATTGGTCCTCTGCCCTGGGAGAGATGTGATCGTCCTCTGCCAGGTATATGTGGGATGTCGTCCATGTTCGCCCGCAGCACATGGTGGGGGCTTCTCTTCACTCCTCTCGGGGTGGGGGGCTCCTGCTCAGCATTTCATGTTTTCTCCTGCCTGAATGCCGGTAATTGTCAGATATTGTGATGAGCTGTAAACTCTCTGACCTTGTGGTAATGACTTGATGCAGCAGAGCTCAGCACCCCGGCTCCTGTGCAGCCGCACCGCACCCTGCGCAGCATCCAGGGGAGTCGGCACACTCCACATAGGGGTCTGTGGTGGGGGTGTATGTCTCCGAGGCAGCGGATTACATGGACCATCCGGCGGCGCTTTCTCTCCTTTCCACCTGGATATTTGTGTTTTCGGGTGGATCTGCTCTAAGCTTTTACCACTTTTCTTGGCTTCCATTGCTGTACTGGAGACGTGAGGTCCTGAAGTCTGTGCCCGAGCCATAGACGAGGCAGCTGGGGAGATTTGGGGCCGTCGCCGTCTCTGATCCTTTTGTGAGAGAATGTGGGGTGGCCACTGTCACAGGTCACAGACATCCTGTGGTTTCTGGACATAGAAGGTCACAGCGTCTGGCTGTGCAGAATGCTCCCTGACTTTCCATTGCTCCTGCTGTCAGTATGTATTGGTATAGGTAGCTGCTTCCTGCTGGACTCATCTCTCCCTTTGGACCCAGCAGGAGCTCGCCTTCCTCCCAGCTGCTGATTGTCAGTATTCTCTGGTGCTTATATTCCCCTCCTTCCCTGGACTGGTGCTGATGATATTTTTCAGTTCATTCAAGCCTTGGTTGCAAGCAGGTGGCTTGTACTCCTCCTGTGGTGTCATTGCTGAGTACTCTGCCGGACTCCTCCCTGAGTCATCTAATGATCCCCCGTGTGTCCTTCTTGTGTCTTTAGAGGGGTTAATGAAGAGCACATCCCACCCGCTCCCTCTTTAGGGTCCAGCACTAGGGATATCTAGGGTCAGGTATCCGGCTTGGTGCGTATGTGTGTAACCTATCTAGGGTGGGAGGGGCCCCAGAGACCAGCTGTAGGTTTGCTCAGGAGTCACCATCTTCCCCAGACACAGGGTTTCCCTTCCCTTTCGCCGTTCGGGTGGTACTTCCCCGTAGCTAGTGTGACCGCTACAAGGAGTTGTGACGTCCGCCCTCCGTATTATCCGTTCTATCCATGCGGCGCTGTGTATATTTCTGTGTATCTGTCATTGCTCCTTTTCCCGGTCACCGGCGCCTCATCCAAATCTTAATCCTTCGTCTCTTCTCTCCTACAGAATAATGAAGTCCTCGCTGCACCTGGAGGAGGATGACTTTGTGCCGGAGCTGCCGCGCAGCATTCACCCCCGGGAGAGGCCGGACTGGGAGGAGACCATCAGCGCTATGGTGAGTCCACCGCTCCGTGGGAAGGGTCCACTACATACCACTCACCATTATTCCCCTCAAGATCTGGGGGGGCAGGATGCTGGTAGGAAGACGCTGCAGCCATGGCACGCGGCAGGGAGGGGCGGCAGCCATGGCACGCGGCAGGGAGGGGCGGCAGCCATGGCACGCGGCAGGGAGGGGCGGCAGCCATGGATGGCACGCGGCAGGCAGAGGCGGCAGCCATGGCACGCGGCAGGCAGAGGCAGCAGCCATGGCACGCGGCAGGCAGAGGCAGCAGCCATGGCACGCGGCAGGAAGGGATGGCAGCCATGGCACGCGGCAGGGAGAGGCGGCAGCCATTGTTTTGGGGACATTGCTCAGTTGACTGCTCTGCAGCACCGAAATGAAAGGTTTCTCCATGTTACCTACCAGGATAAGGGCAAAATCCAGCTCCGCTCGCCCTCTGTGCCGGTCTTCGTCTCTCTGCTCCGGGCAGCTGTCCTCGCCCTCTGTGCCGGTCTTCGTCTCTCTGCTCCGGGCAGCTGTCCTCGCCCTCTGTGCTGGTCCTCGTCTCTCTGCTCCGGGCAGCTCTCCTCGCCCTCTGTGCCGGTCCTCGTCTCTGCTCCGGGCAGCTCTCCTCGCCCTCTGTGCCGGTCCTCGTCTCTCTGCTTCGGGCAGCTGTCCTCGCCCTCTGTGCCGGTCCTCGTCTCTCTGCTCCGGGCAGCTGTCCTCACCCTCTGTGCCGGTCCTCGTCTCTCTGCTCCGGGCAGCTCTCCTCGCCCTCTGTGCCGGTCCTCGTCTCTGCTCCGGGCAGCTCTCCTCGCCCTCTGTGCTGGTCCTCGTCTCTCTGCTCCGGGCAGCTCTCCTCGCCCTCTGTGCCTGTCCTCATCTCTCTGCTCCGGGCAGCTCTCCTCGCCCTCTGTGCCGGTCCTCGTCTCTCTGCTCCGGGCAGCTGTCCTCGCCCCCTGTGCCGGTCCTCGTCTCTCTGCTTTGGGCAGCTGTCCTCACCCTCTGTGCCGGTCCTCGTTTCTCTGCTCCGGGCAGCTGTCCTCGCCCTCTGTGCCTGTCCTCGTCTCTTTGCTCCGGGCAGCTGTCCTCGCCCTCTGTGCCTGTCCTCATCTCTCTGCTCCGGGCAGCTCTCCTCGCCCTCTGTGCCTGTCCTCATCTCTCTGCTCCGGGCAGCTCTCCTCGCCCTCTGTGCCGGTCCTCGTCTCTCTGCTCCGGGCAGCTGTCCTCGCCCCCTGTGCCGGTCCTCGTCTCTCTGCTTTGGGCAGCTGTCCTCGCCCTCTGTGCCGGTCCTCGTCTCTCTGCTCCAGGCAGCTGTCCTCGCCCTCTGTGCCGGTCTTCGTCTCTCTGCTCCGGGCAGCTGTCCTCACCCCCTGTGCCGGTCTTCGTCTCTCTGCTCCGGGCAGCTGTCCTCGCCCTCTGTGCCGGTCCTCGTCTCTCTGCTCAGGGCAGCTGTCCTCGCTCTCTGTGCTGGTCCTCGTCTCTCTGCTCAGGGCAGCTGTCCTCGCCCTCTGTGCCGGTCCTCGTCTCTCTGCTCCGGGCAGCTGTCCTCGCCCTCTGTGCCGGTCTTCGTCTCTCTGCTCCGGGCAGCTGTCCTCACCCCCTGTGCCGGTCTTCGTCTCTCTGCTCCGGGCAGCTGTCCTCGCCCTCTGTGCCTGTTCTCGTCTCTCTGCTCCGGGCAGCTCTCCTCGCCCTCTGTGCCGGTCTTCGTCTCTGCTCCGGGCAGCTCTCCTCGCCCTCTGTGCCGGTCTTCGTCTCTGCTCCGGGCAGCTCTCCTCGCCCTCTGTGCCGATCTTCGTCTCTCTGCTCCGGGCAGCTGTCCTTGCTCTCTGTGTCGGTCCTCGTCTCTCTGCTCCGGGCAGCTGTCCTCGCCCCCTGTGCCGGTCCTCGTCTCTCTGCTTTGGGCAGCTGTCCTCGCCCTCTTTGCCGGTCCTTGTCTCTCTGCTCCGGGCAGCTGTCCTCGCCCTCTCTGCCGGTCTTCGTCTCTCTGCTCCGGGCAGCTGTCCTCACCCCCTGTGCCGGTCTTCGTCTCTTTGCTCCGGGCAGCTGTCCTCGCCCTCTGTGCCTGTCCTCGTCTCTTTGCTTCGGGCAGCTGTCCTCGCCCTCTGTGCCGGTCCTCGTCTCTCTGCTCTGGGCAGCTGTCCTCGCCCTCTGTGCCGGTCCTCGTCTCTCTGCTCTGGGCAGCTGTCCTCGCCCTCTGTGCCGGTCCTCGTCTCTCTGCTCCGGGCAGCTATCCTCGCCCTCTTTGCCGGTCCTCGTCTCTCTGCTCCGGGCAGCTGTCCTCGCTGTGGGGTTTGTTGGGATTAGTAGTCCTGCTTTCCTGTACACACAGCGCATAGTCTCTTCTGCGTTCACAGCCGTGGGCGCGCAGGGCATTGTGGGGCGCATGTTGTAGGGATCCGGCCATTCACAATATCCCCAGATGACCTGTATTTCCCCTTCTAGGACTCGGGCTGGGGGATCCGATCGAGGCTTTTGTATGTCGGTTGCAGAAGCTGAAGAGCCTCCAATAATTTGCAAATTTCATGCAAGAATTTATGGGAATATCTGTGTATTGAAGGAGGAACCTGATGCCGGCCCCTCAATCTGTGCTGATCCAGTGCGGGTGATCTGGTGTATGCAGCCCTCGTCCAATCAGTGGCCTCTGCAGTATAGTACGGCACATGGCAATGGAGACCACCCAGTTCCCGTGATCTAGGTCGGATCATCAGCACTGGATCTGTGTAGGGGGAAGGGGGGCATATGTGGGGGAGGGGAGGGAAGGGGGGGGCATAGTTGTTTTTTTTCCAATTCAGAAGCTAGACCTCCCCATAAACACAATGTGGCCGCTTTGCCGGACGGTGGCCGCAGTTTGTGCAGGTTGACATTTGCTCCAGAGGTGCACCATGCAGCCTGTCCTGACGCTGGACACAGAGCCGTTAGTTGTCAGACGTCCCGGAGGCCGGTGACCCTCAGACTGATGACCCTGGGGGGCAACCGCGGCCCCGGCATGGATGATTATGGTGCGGCACGATGGGACCTGGGTTGTCTTTGTCTTCTGTCTCTTCCCTCGTCTCCTTAGTGGCTTGCGGCGCCGGCTGTCACATGTTAGCCATGAAATCTGGGACAAGCGTCTCCTCCTGAGAAATGTCTCCTGCCTCCTGTTGTTATAATCCTGTGCGGCCGTGTATAATGCTCAGCGCCGCTCCGAGCCTCTCACCGTCCGTCTCCACCACCTGCAGGTCCTGACTGACCGCCCCGCCACCACCTGCAGGTCCTGACTGACCGCCCCGCCACCACCTGCAGGTCCTGACTGACCGCCCCGCCACCATCTGCAGGTCCTGACTGACCGCCCCGCCACCACCTGCAGGTCCTGACTGACCGCCCCGCCACCACCTGCAGGTCCTGACTGACCGCCCCGCCACCACCTGCAGGTCCTGACTGACCGCCCCGCCACCACCTGCAGGTCCTGACTGACCGCCCCGCCACCACCTGCAGGTCCTGACTGACCGCCCCGCCACCACCTGCAGGTCCTGACTGACCGCCCCGCCACCACCTGCAGGTCCTGACTGACCGCCCCGCCACCACCTGCAGGTCCTGACTGACCGCCCCGCCACCACCTGCGGGTCCTGACTGACCGCCCCGCCACCACCTGCGGGTCCTGACTGACCTCTCCGCCACCACCTGCGGGTCCTGACTGACCTCTCCGCCACCACCTGCAGGTCCTGACTGACCTCTCCGCCACCACCTGCAGGTCCTGACTGACCTCTCCGCCACCACCTGCAGGTCCTGACTGACCTCTCCGCCACCACCTGCAGGTCCTGACTGACCTCTCCGCCACCACCTGCAGGTCCTGACTGACCTCTCCGCCACCACCTGCAGGTCCTGACTGACCTCTCCGCCACCACCTGCAGGTCCTGACTGACCTCTCCGCCACCACCTGCAGGTCCTGACTGACCTCTCCGCCACCACCTGCAGGTCCTGACTGACCTCTCCGCCACCACCTGCAGGTCCTGACTGACCTCTCCGCCACCACCTGCAGGTCCTGACTGACCTCTCCGCCACCACCTGCAGGTCCTGACTGACCTCTCCGCCACCACCTGCAGGTCCTGACTGACCGCTCCGCCACCACCTGCAGGTCCTGACTGACCTCTCCGCCACCACCTGCAGGTCCTGACTGACCGCTCCCCCACCACCTGCAGGTCCTGACTGACCGCTCCCCCACCACCTGCAGGTCCTGACTGACCGCTCCGCCACCACCTGCAGGTCCTGACTGACCGCTCCCCCACCACCTGCAGGTCCTGACTGACCTCTCCGCCACCACCTGCAGGTCCTGACTGACCTCTCCGCCACCACCTGCAGGTCCTGACTGACCTCTCCGCCACCACCTGCAGGTCCTGACTGACCGCTCCCCCACCACCTGCAGGTCCTGACTGACCGCTCCCCCACCACCTGCAGGTCCTGACTGACCGCTCCGCCACCACCTGCAGGTCCTGACTGACCTCTCCGCCACCACCTGCAGGTCCTGACTGACCTCTCCGCCACCACCTGCAGGTCCTGACTGACCTCTCCGCCACCACCTGCAGGTCCTGACTGACCTCTCTCCCACCACCTGCAGGTCCTGACTGACCGCTCCCCCACCACCTGCAGGTCCTGACTGACCGCTCCCCCACCACCTGCAGGTCCTGACTGACCGCTCCGCCACCACCTGCAGGTCCTGACTGACCGCCCCGCCACCACCTGCAGGTCCTGACTGACCGCTCCGCTAGGGGAGGATTTATCGACAGCAATAATTATGCGTCTTCCTTCAGGTGTTTGGAGGCTGTGCGGGGGGTAGCCTGGGGGGCTGTGGGGCATGGGTAACTGTGAAGCGCGTCTGGAGGTCATGGGGCGCCTGGGGGCGTGGGTCGTCTGGGAGCGCCTGGGGACTGTGAGGCGTCTGAAGCCTGCGGGGGGCGTCTGTAGGTGGTGGGGCGCCTGGGGGCTTTAGGTTGTATGGAGCCTGTGAGGCGTCTGATATCGGGCCCTTGTACATCAGATGATCGGTGAGCAATGCGTCATCCAGCATCAGTCGCTGGGATACTACATTTGTCGGTATATCACATTCTCACATTGGCAGTGGCCGGGCAGCAGTGGACAGTAACCTCCGTCCTCCTATGTGGCACTGTGTTCTCCTCCTTCCATGGGTCGGAGCCGCAGCTTCTGTCCCCGCTGTTGCTGCCTTTCATCTGTCCCCATCCCCTAACTCTTCTTATCTGTGGGTGTAATATATTTTTATCATCATGATGTTGGGGGTTGTAGTGCTCAAAGTAGAAACCCAAGAGTTGTACTGCTGTGTAAGATGTGAAGAAAACCTGATTGTGGTGATCTGGAAACCTCGTATCACAGAACACAAATCGGACACTGGACGTTTTTCTGGGATTTAAAAAAATGACCTAATTTAGAATCTGTTAACAGCGACAAATCTCAGAAAGAGAAGATGCCCGGGCCGTGTCCATAGTTATGACCTCCGTTGTGCCCGGGCCGTGTCCATAGTTATGACCTCCGTAGTGCCCAGGCCGTGTCCATTGTTATGACCTCCGTAGTGCCCGGGCCGTGTCCATTGTTATGACCTCCGTAGTGCCCGGGCCGTGTCCATAGTTATGATCTCCGTAGTGCCCGGGCCGTGTCCATTGTTATGACCTCCGTAGTGCCCGGGCCGTGTCCATTGTTATGACCTCCGTAGTGCCCGGGCCGTGTCCATAGTTATGACCTCCGTTGTGCCCGGGCCGTGTCCATAGTTATGACCTCCGTAGTGCCCAGGCCGTGTCCATTGTTATGACCTCCGTAGTGCCCGGGCCGTGTCCATTGTTATGATCTCCGTAGTGCCCGGGCCGTGTCCATAGTTATGATCTCTGTTCTGCCTGGGCCGTGTCCATAGTTATGACCTCCGTAGTGCCCGAGCCGTGTCCATAGTTATGATCTCCGTAGTGCCCGGGCCGTGTCCATAGTTATGATCTCTGTTGTGCCTGGGCCGTGTCCATAGTTATGACCTCCGTAGTGCCCGGGCCGTGTCCATAGTTATGACCTCCGTAGTGCCCGGGCCGTGTCCATAGTTATGACCGCCGTAGTGCCCGGGCCGTGTCCATAGTTATGACCGCCGTAGTGCCCGGGCCGTGTCCATAGTTATGACCGCCGTAGTGCCCGGGCCGTGTCCATAGTTATGACCTCCGTAGTGCCCGGGCCGTGTCCATAGTTATGACCTCCGTAGTGCCCGGGCCGTGTCCATAGTTATGACCTCCGTAGTGCCCGGGCCGTGTCCATAGTTATGACCTCCGTAGTGCCCGGGCCGTGTCCATAGTTATGACCTCCGTAGTGCCTGGGCCGTGTCCATAGTTATGACCTCTGTAGTGCCCGGGCCGTGTCCATAGTTATGCCTGAGCCGTGTCCGTCATTACGACCACAATTGTGCCCCGGCTGTGTCCATTGTTATGATCGCCATTGTGCCAGAGTTGTGTCCCACATTTTGTAACATCCGATCTTCTTACACCAAACTTTGGGGAGGTGAGGAGACAATTTCTGGAGTTTTGGGAGAGGAATGTTTTCCCCTTTTTCTCTGATGTCGGGTTCTCGCTGCTCCACAGTTCAGGGTCTTTTTTGGCAGATTTTTTGTTTCTTAATGCACTAAATGTTTCCAATTGGGGAAAGGTCTGGACTGCAGGCCACCGTTTGATCCCTCAAACTCTGCTTCTGCGGAGCCGTGCTGCTGTGATGGAGGCAATATGTGGTTTACCATTGTCCTGCTGAAATATACAAGGCTTTTCCAGAAATACAGATCTGGATGGAGCTGATGTTGCTCTATCACCTCCTATATATCGTCAGCATTGATGGTGCCTTTCTTGTGTAAGCTGCTCCTGCAATAGGCACTAATCCCCCCACATCAGAGATGCAGAACTGTGTGCTGATAACAAGCTAGATGGTCCTTCTCCATAACAAGCTGGATGGTCCCTCTCCTCGATAACAAGCTGGACGGTCCCTCTCCTCGATAACAAGCTGGACGGTCCCTCTCCTCGATAACAAGCTGGACGGTCCCTCTCCTCGATAACAAGCTGGACGGTCCCTCTCCTCGATAACAAGCTGGACGGTCCCTCTCCTCGATAACAAGCTGGGCGGTCCCTCTCCTCGATAACAAGCTGGGCGGTCCCTCTCCTCGATAACAAGCTGGGCGGTCCCTCTCCTCGATAACAAGCTGGGCGGTCCCTCTCCTCAATAACAAGCTGGGCGGTCCCTCTCCTCGATAACAAGCTGGGCGGTCCCTCTCCTCGATAAGCTGTACCCGTCCCTGTCCTCGATAACAAGCTGGACGGTCCCTCTCCTCGATAACAAGCTGTACTCCTCCCTCTCCTCGATAACAAGCTGGACGGTCCCTTTCCTTCTCAGTCTGCAGGATTACCATAAAGAATTTCACATTTTGATTCATCCGGCCACAGAACAGTTTTCCATTTTGCTTCCATCAATTTTAAATATGCTTTGGTCCAGAGCAGACGGGAGCGTTTCTGGATTGTGCTGCTCTATGGCTTCTCCTCTGCAGGATAGAGCTGGGACTTGTATTTGTGGATTGTGTGGCGACAGAAGGTTTCTGGATTATTCCTCAGCCCATGCAGTGAATCATGCCCTCCTTTAATGCGGTGCTGCCTGAGGACCTAGAGATCATTAGCAGCCGATCCTAATTGTTGGTCTTGTCCCTTGTGCACATGGATTTGTCTACAATTTCTGAATATCATGTGCTGTGATGGTGGATTTTCATTTTTCTGAAATTCTTTTTAGACACAGATATTCTCAGATCGGGATCTCTGACCTTCTTTGCTTCGGAGAGACTCTGCCTCCCTCACATTTTCTTATACAGTTATGTGACTTTGTTGACCCTTTACCTTCCTTGTTTTTGATTATTACCATTTACTTTCCAGCCTTTACTTATCTCTGTCCCAAATCATCTTAGATTTGTCATTGTCATCAATTTATAAAAGAGGCAATTTATTCAATTATTTATTCCACTGAAAACAGAAGCCTCCGATGTGTTCTGTGTGAGAAATATAAGAGATCTCCAGATCTTCGCATTCTGGTTTTCTCTACATTTTACGACGCGCCCTACAGTTTTGGATTTTGGGAGTTATTCTGTGTTTAATGTATTATGATGATGCAGGAGTAGCAGTTCCGGTTGGGTCTTGGGTTGTCTCTTCTCTGCGCCCCCGGTCTTTTATTTGCTGTGATGATGCAGGAGTAGTAGTTCCGGTTGGGTCTTGGGTTGTCTCTTCTCTGCGCCCTCGGTCTTTTATTTGCTGTGATGATGCAGGAGTAGTAGTTCCGGTTGGGTCTTTGGTTGTCTCTGCTCTGCGCCCTCGGTCTTTTATTTGCTGTGATGATGCAGGAGTAGTAGTTCCGGTTGGGTCTTGGTTGTCTCTTCTCTGCGCCCTCGGTCTTTTATTTGCTGTGATGATGCAGGAGTAGCAGTTCCGGTTGGGTCTTGTTGTCTCTTCTCTGCGCCCTCGGTCTTTTATTTGCTGTGATGATGCAGGAGTAGCAGTTCCGGTTGGGTCTTGGGTTGTCTCTTCTCTGCGCCCCCGGTCTTTTATTTGCTGTGATGATGCAGGAGTAGCAGTTCCGCTGGGTCTTGGGTTGTCTCTTCTCTGCGCCCTCGGTCTTTTATTTGCTGTGATGATGCAGGAGTAGTAGTTCCGGTTGTGTCTTGGGTTGTCTCTTCTCTGCGCCCTCGGTCTTTTATTTGCTGTGATGATGCAGGAGTAGTAGTTCCGGTTGGGTCTTGGGTTGTCTCTTCTCTGCGCCCTCGGTCTTTTATTTGCTGTGATGATGCTGGAGTAGCAGTTCCGGTTGGGTCTTGGGTTGTCTCTTCTCTGCGCCCTCGGTCTTTTATTTGCTGTGATGATGCAGGAGTAGTAGTTCCGGTTGGGTCTTGGGTTGTCTCTTCTCTGCGCCCTCGGTCTTTTATTTGCTGTGATGATGCAGGAGTAGTAGTTTCGGTTGGGTCTTGGGTTGTCTCTTCTCTGCACCCCCGGTCTTTTATTTGCTGTGATGATGCTGGAGTAGCAGTTCCGGTTGGGTCTTGGGTTGTCTCTTCTCTGCACCCTCGGTCTTTTATTTGCTGTGATGATGCAGGAGTAGCAGTTCCGGTTGGGTCTTGGGTTGTCTCTTCTCTGCGCCCTCGGTCTTTTATTTGCTGTGATGATGCAGGAGTAGCAGTTCCGGTTGGGTCTTGGGTTGTCTCTTCTCTGCGCCCTCGGTCTTTTATTTGCTGTGATGATGCAGGAGTAGTAGTTCCGGTTGGGTCTTGGGTTGTCTCTTCTCTGCGCCCTCGGTCTTTTATTTGCTGTGATAATGCAGGAGTAGTAGTTCCGGTTGGGTCTTGGGTTGTCTCTTCTCTGCGCCCTCGGTCTTTTATTTGCTGTGATGATGCAGGAGTAGTAGTTCCGGTTGGGTCTTGGGTTGTCTCTTCTCTGCGCCCCCGGTCTTTTATTTGCTGTGATGATGCAGGAGTAGCAGTTCCGGTTCGGTCTTGGGTTGTCTCTTCTCTGCGCCCTCGGTCTTTTATTTGCTGTGATGATGCTGGAGTAGCAGTTCCGGTTGGGTCTTGGGTTGTCTCTTCTCTGCGCCCTCGGTCTTTTATTTGCTGTGATGATGCAGGAGTAGTAGTTCCGGTTGGGTCTTGGGTTGTCTCTTCTCTGCGCCCTCGGTCTTTTATTTGCTGTGATGATGCAGGAGTAGCAGTTCCGGTTCGGTCTTGGGTTGTCTCTTCTCTGCGCCCTCGGTCTTTTATTTGCTGTGATGATGCTGGAGTAGCAGTTCCGGTTGGGTCTTGGGTTGTCTCTTCTCTGCACCCCCGGTCTTTTATTTGCTGTGATAATGCAGGAGTAGCAGTTCCGGTTGGGTCTTGTCTCTTCTCTGCGCCCTCGGTCTTTTATTTGCTGTGATGATGCAGGAGTAGTAGTTCCGGTTGGGTCTTGTCTCTTCTCTGCGCCCTCGGTCTTTTATTTGCTGTGATGATGCAGGAGTAGTAGTTCCGGTTGGGTCTTGTCTCTTCTCTGCGCCCTCGGTCTTTTATTTGCTGTGATAATGCAGGAGTAGTAGTTCCGGTTGGGTCTTGTCTCTTCTCTGCGCCCTCGGTCTTTTATTTGCTGTGATGATGCAGGAGTAGTAGTTTCGGTTCGGTCTTGGGTTGTCTCTTCTCTGCGCCCTCGCTCTTTTATTTGCTGTGATGATGCAGGAGTAGCAGTTCCGGTTCGGTCTTGGGTTGTCTCTTCTCTGCGCCCTCGGTCTTTTATTTGCTGTGATGATGCTGGAGTAGCAGTTCCGGTTCGGTCTTGGGTTGTCTCTTCTCTGCGCCCTCGGTCTTTTATTTGCTGTGATAATGCAGGAGTAGTAGTTCCGGTTGGGTCTTGGGTTGTCTCTTCTCTGCACCCCCGGTCTTTTATTTGCTGTGATAATGCAGGAGTAGCAGTTCCGGTTGGGTCTTGTCTCTTCTCTGCGCCCTTGGTCTTTTATTTGCTGTGATGATGCAGGAGTAGTAGTTCCGGTTGGGTCTTGGGTTGTCTCCGCGGCCTTTTATTTGCTGTGATGCCGTCTTTCGCCGTGTTTATGGGTAGGTGGGACGGGCGATGCTTGTGTTGGAGGGTGATAACGCCGCAGTTCACACACTGGGAGTTTACAGACGCTTTTATTGGCCTCCGGAGCTGTTTATTGTGACTGTGAAGGTGCAGGGCTACGTTTTGGAGGGTCAGGATGCTGCGGGCACCGTCCTGGGCCGCGTCTGCCGCATTGTGTGAGTGTCTGTATGGTGACGTTCTGCCGGAGGATGAGCGGCAGCTCCCGGGTCATCTGTGTAAAGCCGCGTGCAGACATTTCGGCATCTCTTGGCTGGAGAAACGCAGCTGCAAAACCGCTCGTGTTTTTGACTGTTTTTTTGGTGCAGATTTTTCCCACCTATTAGTTTGAGTGAAATCTGTATCAAAAACGTGGAAAGTATTGACATCCGGCAAATGTAAATCTGTAAGGAGAAAATAAGGAACGTGTGCAGGAGACTTCCGGATTCTCATTCACTTTGCTGGTATCAGGAGATTGTGACAAATCTGCAACGTGTGCACAGGCCCTAATGGAGCAGAGATCTGTTCTTGTGGATTCCGACGTGGCCTCCGTGAGGGATCTGCCGCCACTGTTTCTGCAAGCAATGTCTGGGATGCCGCATGGTCCCCATCCACAAATGCAGCATTACTGATGATCATTACGGCCTTCTTCTCTGTCATGGATCTTTCTTAAATCATTAATACATGTAACACGGCAGTGCCAAATCTGTGTGATGTCTCCGTTACCTGCCGTATCACGCTAAGGAGAACCCGACTGTAGTGTTCTCTAATGGGGTAAGTAACCTGAAATCCAAACTCCTCAGACCTCAACAATTCATTATTGCTCTGGAGAGTAATAAGAGGTCCCCCTGATATCAGCTCTGGAGAGTAATAAGAGGTCACTGATATCAGCTCTGGAGAGTAATAAGAGGTCACTGATATCCGCTCTGGAGAGTAATAAGAGGTCACTGATATCAGCTCTGGAGAATAATAAGAGGTCACTGATATCAGCTCTGGACTGTAATAAGAGGTCACTGATATCTGCTCTGGAGAGTAATAAGAGGTCACTGATATCTGCTCTGGAGAGTAATAAGAGGTCACTGATATCAGCTCTGGAGAGTAATAAGAGGTCACTGATATCAGCTCTGGAGAGTAATAAGAGGTCACTGATATCAGCTCTGGAGAATAATAAGAGGTCACTGATATCAGCTCTGGAGAATAATAAGAGGTCACTGATATCAGCTCTGGACTGTAATAAGAGGTCACTGATATCCGCTCTGGAGAGTAATAAGAGGTCACTGATATCAGCTCTGGAGAGTAATAAGAGGTCACTGATATCAGCTCTGGAGAGTAATAAGAGGTCACTGATATCAGCTCTGGAGAATAATAAGAGGTCACAAATATCCGCTCTGGAGAGTAATAAGAGGTCACTGATATCTGCTCTGGAGAGTAATAAGAGGTCACTGATATCAGCTCTGGAGAGTAATAAGAGGTCACTGATATCAGCTCTGGAGAGTAATAAGAGGTCACTGATATCAGCTCTGGAGAGTAATAAGAGGTCACTGATATCAGCTCTGGAGAATAATAAGAGGTCACTGATATCAGCTCTGGAGAATAATAAGAGGTCACTGATATCAGCTCTGGACTGTAATAAGAGGTCACTGATATCCGCTCTGGAGAGTAATAAGAGGTCACTGATATCAGCTCTGGAGAGTAATAAGAGGTCACTGATATCCGCTCTGGAGAGTAATAAGAGGTCACTGATATCAGCTCTGGAGAATAATAAGAGGTCACTGATATCAGCTCTGGAGAGTAATAAGAGGTCACTGATATCAGCTCTGGAGAGTAATAAGAGGTCACTGATATCAGCTCTGGAGAATAATAAGAGGTCACTGATAGCTCGGGAGAGTAATAAGAGGTCACTGATATCAGCTCTGGAGAGTAATAAGAGGTCACTGATATCAGCTCTGGAGAGTAATAAGAGGTCACTGATATCAGCTCTGGAGAATAATAAGAGGTCACTGATATCAGCTCTGGAGTGTAATAAGAGGTCACTGATATCAGCTCTGGAGAGTAATAAGAGGTCACTGATATCAGCTCTGGAGAGTAATAAGAGGTCACTGATATCAGCTCTGGAGAGTAATAAGAGGTCACTGATATCAGCTCTGGAGAATAATAAGAGGTCACTGATATCAGCTCTGGAGTGTAATAAGAGGTCACTGATATCAGCTCTGGAGAGTAATAAGAGGTCACTGATATCAGCTCTGGAGAGTAATAAGAGGTCACTGATATCAGCTCTGGAGAGTAATAAGAGGTCACTGATATCAGCTCTGGAGAATAATAAGAGGTCACTGATATCAGCTCTCGACTGTAATAAGAGGTCACTGATATCAGCTCTCGACTGTAATAAGAGGTCACTGATATCAGCTCTGGAGAGTAATAAGAGGTCACTGATATCAGCTCTGGAGTGTAATAAGAGGTCACTGATATCGGCTCTGGAGAGTAATAAGAGGTCACTGATATCAGCTCTGGAGAGTAATAAGAGGTCACTGATATCAGCTCTGGAGAGTAATAAGAGGTCACTGATATCAGCTCTCGACTGTAATAAGAGGTCACTGATATCAGCTCTCGACTGTAATAAGAGGTCACTGATATCAGCTCTGGAGAGTAATAAGAGGTCACTGATATCAGCTCTGGAGAGTAATAAGAGGTCACTGATATCAGCTCTGGAGAGTAATAAGAGGTCACTGATATCAGCTCTGGAGAATAATAAGAGGTCACTGATATCGGCTCTGGACTGTAATAAGAGGTCCCTGATATCGGCTCTGGAGAATAATGAGAGGTTACTGACATCCGCTCTGGAGAATAATAAGAGGTCACAAATATCCGCTCTGGAGAGTAATAAGAGGTCACTGATATCAGCTCTGGAG
Organism: Anomaloglossus baeobatrachus; assembly: GCF_048569485.1. Taxonomy (NCBI): domain Eukaryota; kingdom Metazoa; phylum Chordata; class Amphibia; order Anura; family Aromobatidae; genus Anomaloglossus; species Anomaloglossus baeobatrachus. The sequence continues at coordinate 192,915,368 of NC_134363.1, read as the reverse complement.
AGTAATAAGAGGTCACTGATATCAGCTCTGGAGAATAATAAGAGGTCACAAATATCCGCTCTGGAGAGTAATAAGAGGTCACTGATATCGGCTCTGGAGAATAATAAGACATCACTGATGGCCTCCAAAATAATGTCTTTCTTGAAGATTTCTGGTGCAATGAGTCTCCCATCAAAGGCGCCACCCTGAATACCACAACCCATCCCCCACCCTGTGATACAGTCATTAAGTATCACTGTATTGTGGATTGTAGTCACTGAGATCACAGAGGCTTCTGATAAGTCTCATCCCCATTTATTCAGTCTTGACTAAACCCAAGGAATGGGCTAAATTCCTCATAAACATTGCTAGAAGCTGCAGCTAGAGGGGCAGCGGGGCACAGTAGCCGTCGGAGTGGTCAGCAGGGCACAGCAGCAGCCATCAGTGCGGTCACCAGGGCACAGCAGCAGCCTTCGGTGTGGTCAGCAGGGCACAGCAGCAGCCGTCAGTGTGGTCAGCAGGGCACAGCAGTAGCCGTCGGTGTGGTCAGCAGGGCACGGCAGCCGTCGGTGTGGTCAGCAGGGCACGGCAGCCGTCGGTGTGGTCAGCAGGGCACGGCAGTCGTCGGTGTGGTCAGCAGGGCACGGCAGCCGTCGGTGTGGTCAGCAGGGCACGGCAGCAGCCGTCGGTGTGGTCATCAGGGCACGGCAGCCGTCGGTGTGGTCAGCAGGGCACAGCAGCCGTCTGTGTGGTCAGCGGGGCACAGCAGCCGTCTGTGTGGTCAGCGGGGCACAACAGCCGTCGGTGTGGTCAGCGGGGCACAGCATCCGTCGGTGTGGTCAGCGGGGCACAGTAGCCGTCGATGTGGTCAGTGGGGCACAGCAGCCGTCTGTGTAGTCAGCGGGGCACAGCAGCCGTCTGTGTGGTCAGCGGGGCACAGTAGCCGTCGGTGTGGTCAGCAGGGCACAGCAGCCGTCTGTGTAGTCAGCGGGGCACAGTAGCCGTCGATGTGGTCAGTGGGGCACAGCAGCCGTCTGTGTAGTCAGCGGGGCACAGCAGCCGTCTGTGTGGTCAGCGGGGCACAGTAGCCGTCGGTGTGGTCAGCAGGGCACAGCAGCCGTCTGTGTAGTCAGCGGGGCACAGTAGCCGTCGATGTGGTCAGTGGGGCACAGCAGCCGTCTGTGTAGTCAGCGGGGCACAGTAGCCGTCTGTGTAGTCAGCGGGGCACAGCAGCCGTCTGTGTAGTCAGCGGGGCACAGTAGCCGTCTGTGTAGTCAGCGGGGCACAGTAGCCGTCGATGTGGTCAGTGGGGCACAGCAGCCGTCTGTGTAGTCAGCGGGGCACAGTAGCCGTCTGTGTAGTCAGCGGGGCACAGCAGCCGTCGGTGTGGGTAGCAGGGGGAATAATTCTGGGATAATGCGTCATTGTGTGGTGACTCTGGAGAAAGCTCTCGTTAGATTTGTTATGTTCAGATATTTACATTATTCTTATTTCATTGGTTTCTTGCAAATGGCAAAAAGTTTGAAAATGTTCTTAATAAGCCAAATTGACAGTGGGAGGAATTGTGATTGCAGCAGCGTCAGTGGAGTAAGATGGCGGGGCCTGTGAGTATACGTCCATTGTAGGATGGCGGGGCCTGTGAATATACGGCCATTGTAGGATGGCGGGGCCTGTGAGTATACGTCCATTGTAGGATGGCGGGGCCTGTGAGTATACGTCCATTGTAGGATGGCGGGGCCTGTGAATATACGGCCATTGTAGGATGGTGGGGCCTGTGAATATACGTCCACTGTAGGATGGCGGGGCCTGTGAATATACGGCCATTGTAGGATGGCGGGGCCTGTGAGTATACGTCCATTGTAGGATGGCGGGGCCTGTGAATATACGGCCATTGTAGGATGGCGGGGCCTGTGAATATACGGCCACTGTAGGATGGCGGGGCCTGTGAATATACGGCCATTGTAGGATGGCGGGGCCTGTGAATATACGTCCACTGTAGGATGGTGGGGCCTGTGAATATACGTCCACTGTAGGATGGCGGGGCCTGTGAATATCAGGGCTGTGGAGTCGGTAAGCCAAACCTTCGACTCCGACTCCTCAAATTCTCTTGCACCGACTCCGACTCCGGCTCCGACTCCGACTCCGGCTCCGACTCCTACATATATTGCTTAGTTAGGTGAAAAATTTATTGTAGTACATGAATATGTGTATGTGAACATCAGACATTTAATAATTTTTATGATACGATAATCAAGATATTTGGATAGAACATAAAATATATTTATTGGAATACAACTTTAGAACACAAAAAACTGTAATAAATTGTAAATATGTAATACACTATGTAATATACAGTAGATTACATATATATCTTGTGTGTGTATATACACTGTGTATATATATATATATATATATATATATATATATATTATATATATATATTACATATTTACAATTTATTAGTTTTTTGTGTTCTAAAGTTGTATTCCAATAAATATTTTATGTTCTATCCAAATATCTTGATTATTGTATCATAAAAACAATTAAATGTCTGATGTTCACATTGTACTACAATAAATTTTTCACTTAAATATAAGCATTATACTAAATGTTATTATTTAGTAAAATATTCAGCACATTCTGCATTGCACTCCTGTCCCCAATTTATTATATATTTTAGGAGTCGGAGTCGGTGCATTTTATACCGACTCCGACTCCGACTCCACCAAAATGAGCTCCGACTCCGACTCCACGACTCCGACTCCACAGCCCTGGTGAATATACGTCCACTGTAGGATGGCGGGGCCTGTGAATATACGTCCATTGTAGGATGGCGGGGCCTGTGAATATACGGCCATTGTAGGATGGCGGGGCCTGTGAATATACGGCCATTGTAGGATGGCGGGGCCTGTGAATATACGTCCATTGTAGGATGGCGGGGCCTGTGAATATACGGCCATTGTAGGATGGCGAGGCCTGTGAATATACGTCCACTGTAGGATGGCGGGGCCTGTGAATATACGTCCATTGTAGGATGGCGAGGCCTGTGAATATACGGCCATTGTAGGATGGCGGGGCCTGTGAATATACGGCCATTGTAGGATGGCGAGGCCTGTGAATATACGTCCATTGTAGGATGGCGGGGCCTGTGAATATACGGCCATTGTAGGATGGCGGGGTCTGGCAATATACGTCCATTGTAGGATGGCGGGGCCTGTGAATATACGGCCGTTGTAGGATGGCGGGGCCTGTGAATATACGGCCATTGTAGGATGGCGGGGCCTGTGAATATACGTCCATTGTAGGATGGCGGGGCCTGTGAATATACGGCCATTGTAGGATGGCGAGGCCTGTGAATATACGTCCATTGTAGGATGGCGGGGCCTGTGAATATACGGCCATTGTAGGATGGCGGGGCCTGTGAATATACGGCCATTGTAGGATGGCGGGGCCTGTGAATATACGGCCATTGTAGGATGGCGGGGCCTGGCAATATACGTCCATTGTAGGATGGCGGGGCCTGTGAATATACGTCCATTGTAGGATGGTGGGGCCTGGGAATATACGGCCATTGTAGGATGGTGGGGCCTGTGAATATACGTCCATTGTAGGATGGTGGGGCCTGTGAATATACGTCCATTGTAGGATGGTGGGGCCTGTGAATATACGGCCATTGTAGGATGGTGGGGCCTGTGAATATACGGCCATTGTAGGATGGTGGGGCCTGTGAATATACGTCCATTGTAGGATGGTGGGGCCTGTGAATATACGGCCATTGTAGGATGGCGGGGCCTGTGAATATACGGCCATTGTAGGATGGCGGGGCCTGTGAATATACGGCCATTGTAGGATGGCGGGGCCTGTGAATATACGGCCATTGTAGGATGGCGGGGCCTGTGAATATACGGCCATTGTAGGATGGTGGGGCCTGTGAATATACGTCCATTCTAGGATGGCGGGGCCTGTGAATATACGTCCATTGTAGGATGGCGGGGCCTGTGAGTATACGGCCGTTGTAGGATGGCGGGGCCTGTGAGTATACGGCCATTGTAGGATGGCGGGGCCTGTGAATATACGTCCATTGTAGAATGGCGGGGCCTGTGAATATACGGCCATTGTAGGATGGTGGGGCCTGTGAATATACGTCCATTGTAGGATGGCGGGGCCTGTGAATATACGTCCACTGTAGGATGGCGGGGCCTGTGAATATACGGCCATTGTAGGATGGCGGGGCCTGTGAATATACGGCCATTGTAGGATGGCGGGGCCTGTGAATATACGTCCATTGCAGGATGGCGAGGCCTGTGAGTATACGGCCGTTGTAGGATGGTGGGACCTGTGAATATACGTCCATTGTAGGATGGCGGGGCCTGTGAATATACGTCCACTGTAGGATGGCGGGGCCTGTGAATATACGGCCATTGTAGGATGGCGGGGCCTGTGAATATACGTCCATTGTAGGATGGCGGGGCCTGTGAATATACGGCCATTGTAGGATGGTGGGGCCTGTGAATATACGGCCATTGTAGGATGGCGGGGCCTGTGAGTATACGGCCGTTGTAGGATGGCGGGGCCTGGGAATATACGTCCATTGTAGGATGGCGGGGCCTGTGAATATACGTCCATTGTAGGATGGTGGGGCCTGGAATATACGGCCATTGTAGGATGGCGGGGCCTGGCAGTATACGTCCATTGTAGGATGGTGGGGCCTGTGAATATACGGCCATTGTAGGATGGTGGGGCCTGTGAATATACGTCCATTGTAGGATGGCGGGGCCTGTGAATATACGGCCATTGTAGGATGGTGGGGCCTGGGAATATACGTCCATTGTAGGATGGCGGGGCCTGTGAATATACGTCCATTGTAGGATGGCGGGGCCTGGCAGTATACGTCTATTGTAGGATGGCGAGGCCTGTGAATATACGTCCATTGTAGGATGGCGGGGCCTGTGAATATACGGCCATTGCAGGATGGCGGGGCCTGTGAATATACGGCCATTGTAGGATGTTGGGGCCTGTGAATATACGGCCATTGTAGGATGGCGGGGTCTGGCAATATACGTCCACTGTAGGATGGCGGGGCCTGTGAGTATACGGCCGTTGTAGGATGGTGGGGCCTGGGAATATACGGCCATTGTAGGATGGTGGGGCCTGTGAATATACGTCCATTGTAGGATGGCGGGGCCTGGCAGTATACGTCTATTGTAGGATGGTGAGGCCTGTGAATATACGTCCATTGTAGGATGGCGGGGCCTGTGAATATACGGCCATTGTAGGATGGCGGGGCCTGTGAATATACGGCCATTGTAGGATGGCGAGGCCTGTGAATATACGTCCACTGTAGGATGGCGGGGCCTGTGAGTATACGGCCGTTGTAGGATGGTGGGGCCTGGGAATATACGGCCATTGTAGGATGGTGGGGCCTGTGAATATACGTCCATTGTAGGATGGCGGGGCCTGGCAGTATACGTCTATTGTAGGATGGTGAGGCCTGTGAATATACGTCCATTGTAGGATGGCGGGGCCTGTGAATATACGGCCATTGTAGGATGGCGGGGCCTGTGAATATACGGCCATTGTAGGATGGCGAGGCCTGTGAATATACGGCCATTGTAGGATGGCGGGGTCTGGCAATATACGTCCACTGTAGGATGGCGGGGCCTGTGAGTATACGGCCGTTGTAGGATGGCGGGGCCTGTGAATATACGGCCATTGTAGGATGGCGGGGCCTGTGAATATACGTCCATTGTAGGATAGCAGGGCCTGTGAATATACGGCCATTGTAGGATGGTGGGGCCTGTGAATATACGGCCATTGTAGGATGGCGGGGCCTGGCAATATACGTCCATTGTAGGATGGCGGGGCCTGTGAATATACGTCCATTGTAGGATGGCGGGGCCTGTGAATATACGTCCATTGTAGGATGGCGGGGCCTGTGAATATACGTCCATTGTAGGATGGCGAGGCCTGTGAATATACGGCCATTGTAGGATGGCGGCGCCTGTGAATATACGGCCATTGTAGGATGGCGGGGCCTGTGAATATACGGCCATTGTAGGATGGTGGGGCCTGTGAATATACGTCCATTGTAGGATGGCGGGGCCTGTGAATATACGTCCATTATAGGATAGCAGGGCCTGTGAATATACGGCCATTGTAGGATGGCGGGGCCTGTGAATATACGTCCATTGTAGGATGGCGGGGCCTGTGAATATACGTCCATTGTAGGATGGCGGGGCCTGTGAATATACGTCCATTGTAGGATAGCAGGGCCTGTGAATATACGGCCATTGTAGGATGGTGGGGCCTGTGAATATACGGCCATTGTAGGATGGATGGGCCTGGCAATATACGTCCATTGTAGGATAGCAGGGCCTGTGAATATACGGCCATTGTAGGATGGCGAGGCCTGTGAATATACGGCCATTGTAGGATGGTGGGGCCTGTGAATATACGTCCATTGTAGGATGGCGGGGCCTGTGAATATATGGCCATTGTAGGATGGTGGGGCCTATGAATATACGTCCATTGTAGGATGGCGGGGCCTGTGAATATACGGCCATTGTAGGATGGTGGGGCCTGTGAATATACGGCCATTGTAGGATGGTGGGGCCTGTGAATATACGGCCATTGTAGGATGGCGGGGCCTGGGAATATACGGCCATTGTAGGATGGCGGGGCCTGTGAATATACGGCCATTGTAGGATGGTGGGGCCTGTGAATATACGGCCATTGTAGGATGGCGGGGCCTGTGAATATACGGCCATTGTAGGATGGCGGGGCCTGTGAATATACGGCCATTGTAGGATGGCGGGGCCTGTGAATATACGGCCATTGTAGGATGGCGGGGCCTGTGAATATACGGCCATTGTAGGATGGAGGGGCCTGTGAATATACGTCCATTGTAGGATGGCGGGGCCTGTGAATATACGTCCATTGTAGGATGGTGGGGCCTGTGACTATACGGCCATTGCAGGATGGCGGGGCCTGGGAATATATGTCCATTGTAGGATGGCGGGGCCTGTGAATATACGGCCATTGTAGGATGGCGGGGCCTGGGAATATACGGCCATTGTAGGATGGTGGGGCCTGTGAATATACGTCCATTGAAGGATGGCGGGGCCTGTGAATATACGTCCATTGTAGGATGGTGGGGCCTATGAATATACGTCCATTGTAGGATGGCGGGGCCTGGCAGTATACGTCCATTGTAGGATGGCGGGGCCTGGGAATATACGGCCATTGTAGGATGGTGGGGCCTGTGAATATACGGCCATTGTAGGATGGCGGGGCCTGGGAATATACGGCCATTGTAGGATGGCGGGGCCTGGCAGTATACGTCCATTGTAGGATGGCGGGGCCTGTGAATATACGTCCATTGAAGGATGGCGGGGCCTGTGAATATACGTCCATTGTAGGATGGTGGGGCCTGTGAATATACGTCCATTGTAGGATGGTGGGGCCTGGGAATATACGGCCATTGTAGGATGGTGGGGCCTGTGAATATACGGCCATTGTAGGATGGCGGGGCCTGGGAATATACGGCCATTGTAGGATGGCGGGGCCTGGCAGTATACGTCCATTGTAGGATGGCGGGGCCTGGGAATATACGGCCATTGTAGGATGGTGGGGCCTGTGAATATACGGCCATTGTAGGATGGCGGGGCCTGGGAATATACGGCCATTGTAGGATGGCGGGGCCTGGCAGTATACGTCCATTGTAGGATGGTGGGGCCTGTGAATATACGTCCATTGTAGGATGGCGGGGCCTGGGAATATACGGCCATTGTAGGATGGTGGGACCTGTGAATATACGGCCATTGTAGGATGGCGGGGCCTGTGAATATACGGCCATTGTAGGATGGCGGGGCCTGGCAGTATACGTCCATTGTAGGATGGCGGGGCCTGGGAATATACGGCCATTGTAGGATGGTGGGGCCTGTGACTATACGTCCATTGTAGGATGGTGGGGCCTGTGAATATACGGCCATTGTAGGATGGCGGGGCCTGGGAATATACGGCCATTGTAGGATGGCGGGGCCTGGGAATATGCGGCCATTGTAGGATGGTGGGGCCTGTGAATATACGTCCATTGTAGGATGGTGGGGCCTGTGAATATACGGCCATTGTAGGATGGCGGGGTCTGTGAATATATGGGCACTGTAGGATGGTGGGGCCTGTGAATATACGGCCATTGTAGGATGGCGGGACCTGGCAATATACGTCCATTGTAGGATAGCAGGGCCTGTGAATATACGGCCATTGTAGGATGGCGAGGCCTGTGAATATACGGCCATTGTAGGATGGTGGGGCCTGTGAATATACGTCCATTGTAGGATGGCGGGGCCTGTGAATATATGGCCATTGTAGGATGGTGGGGCCTATGAATATACGTCCATTGTAGGATGGCGGGGCCTGTGAATATACGGCCATTGTAGGATGGTGGGGCCTGTGAATATACGGCCATTGTAGGATGGTGGGGCCTGTGAATATACGGCCATTGTAGGATGGCGGGGCCTGGGAATATACGGCCATTGTAGGATGGCGGGGCCTGTGAATATACGGCCATTGTAGGATGGTGGGGCCTGTGAATATACGGCCATTGTAGGATGGCGGGGCCTGTGAATATACGGCCATTGTAGGATGGCGGGGCCTGTGAATATACGGCCATTGTAGGATGGCGGGGCCTGTGAATATACGGCCATTGTAGGATGGAGGGGCCTGTGAATATACGTCCATTGTAGGATGGCGGGGCCTGTGAATATACGTCCATTGTAGGATGGTGGGGCCTGTGACTATACGGCCATTGCAGGATGGCGGGGCCTGGGAATATATGTCCATTGTAGGATGGCGGGGCCTGTGAATATACGGCCATTGTAGGATGGCGGGGCCTGGGAATATACGGCCATTGTAGGATGGTGGGGCCTGTGAATATACGTCCATTGAAGGATGGCGGGGCCTGTGAATATACGTCCATTGTAGGATGGTGGGGCCTATGAATATACGTCCATTGTAGGATGGCGGGGCCTGGCAGTATACGTCCATTGTAGGATGGCGGGGCCTGGGAATATACGGCCATTGTAGGATGGTGGGGCCTGTGAATATACGGCCATTGTAGGATGGCGGGGCCTGGGAATATACGGCCATTGTAGGATGGTGGGGCCTGGCAGTATACGTCCATTGTAGGATGGCGGGGCCTGTGAATATACGTCCATTGAAGGATGGCGGGGCCTGTGAATATACGTCCATTGTAGGATGGTGGGGCCTGTGAATATACGTCCATTGTAGGATGGTGGGGCCTGGGAATATACGGCCATTGTAGGATGGTGGGGCCTGTGAATATACGGCCATTGTAGGATGGCGGGGCCTGGGAATATACGGCCATTGTAGGATGGCGGGGCCTGGCAGTATACGTCCATTGTAGGATGGCGGGGCCTGGGAATATACGGCCATTGTAGGATGGTGGGGCCTGTGAATATACGGCCATTGTAGGATGGCGGGGCCTGGGAATATACGGCCATTGTAGGATGGCGGGGCCTGGCAGTATACGTCCATTGTAGGATGGTGGGGCCTGTGAATATACGTCCATTGTAGGATGGCGGGGCCTGGGAATATACGGCCATTGTAGGATGGTGGGGCCTGTGAATATACGGCCATTGTAGGATGGCGGGGCCTGTGAATATACGGCCATTGTAGGATGGCGGGGCCTGGCAGTATACGTCCATTGTAGGATGGCGGGGCCTGGGAATATACGGCCATTGTAGGATGGTGGGGCCTGTGAATATACGTCCATTGTAGGATGGTGGGGCCTGTGAATATACGGCCATTGTAGGATGGTGGGGCCTGTGAATATACGGCCATTGTAGGATGGCGGGACCTGTGAATATACGTTCATTGTAGGATGGCGGGGCCTGTGAATATACGTCCATTGCAGGATGGCGGGGCCTGTGAATATATGTCCATTGCAGGATGGCGAGGCCTGGCAATATATGTCCATTGTAGGATGGCGGGGCCTGTGAATATACGGCCATTGTAGGATGGCGGGGTCTGTGAATATATGGGCACTGTAGGATGGTGGGGCCTGTGAATATACGTCCATTGTAGGATGGCGGGGCCTGTGAATATACGTCCATTGCAGGATGGTGGGGCCTGTGAATATACGTCCATTGTAGAATGGCGGGGCCTGTGAATATACGGCCATTGTAGGATGGTGGGGCCTGTGAATATACGTCCATTCTAGGATGGCGGGGCCTGTGAATATACGTCCATTGTAGGATGGCGGGGCCTGTGAGTATACGGCCGTTGTAGGATGGCGGGGCCTGTGAGTATACGGCCATTGTAGGATGGCGGGGCCTGTGAATATACGTCCATTGTAGGATGGCGGGGCCTGTGAATATACGGCCATTGTAGGATGGTGGGACCTGTGAATATACGTCCATTGTAGAATGGCGGGGCCTGTGAATATACGGCCATTGTAGGATGGTGGGGCCTGTGAATATACGTCCATTGTAGGATGGCGGGGCCTGTGAATATACGTCCACTGTAGGATGGCGGGGCCTGTGAATATTCGGCCATTGTAGGATGGCGGGGCCTGTGAATATACGGCCATTGTAGGATGGCGGGGCCTGTGAATATACGTCCATTGCAGGATGGCGAGGCCTGTGAGTATACGGCCGTTGTAGGATGGTGGGACCTGTGAATATACGTCCATTGTAGGATGGCGGGGCCTGTGAATATACGTCCACTGTAGGATGGCGGGGCCTGTGAATATACGGCCATTGTAGGATGGCGGGGCCTGTGAATATACGGCCATTGTAGGATGGCGGGGCCTGTGAATATACGTCCATTGTAGGATGGCGGGGCCTGTGAATATACGGCCATTGTAGGATGGTGGGGCCTGTGAATATACGGCCATTGTAGGATGGCGGGGCCTGTGAGTATACGGCCGTTGTAGGATGGCGGGGCCTGGGAATATACGTCCATTGTAGGATGGCGGGGCCTGTGAATATACGTCCATTGTAGGATGGTGGGGCCTGGAATATACGGCCATTGTAGGATGGCGGGGCCTGGCAGTATACGTCCATTGTAGGATGGTGGGGCCTGTGAATATACGGCCATTGTAGGATGGTGGGGCCTGTGAATATACGTCCATTGTAGGATGGCGGGGCCTGGGAATATACGTCCATTGTAGGATGGCGGGGCCTGTGAATATACGTCCATTGTAGGATGGCGGGGCCTGGCAGTATACGTCTATTGTAGGATGGCGAGGCCTGTGAATATACGTCCATTGTAGGATGGCGGGGCCTGTGAATATACGGCCATTGCAGGATGGCGGGGCCTGTGAATATACGGCCATTGTAGGATGTTGGGGCCTGTGAATATACGGCCATTGTAGGATGGCGGGGTCTGGCAATATACGTCCACTGTAGGATGGCGGGGCCTGTGAGTATACGGCCGTTGTAGGATGGTGGGGCCTGGGAATATACGGCCATTGTAGGATGGTGGGGCCTGTGAATATACGTCCATTGTAGGATGGCGGGGCCTGGCAGTATACGTCTATTGTAGGATGGTGAGGCCTGTGAATATACGTCCATTGTAGGATGGCGGGGCCTGTGAATATACGGCCATTGTAGGATGGCGGGGCCTGTGAATATACGGCCATTGTAGGATGGCGAGGCCTGTGAATATACGGCCATTGTAGGATGGCGGGGTCTGGCAATATACGTCCACTGTAGGATGGCGGGGCCTGTGAGTATACGGCCGTTGTAGGATGGCGGGGCCTGTGAATATACGTCCATTGTAGGATGGCGGGGCCTGTGAATATACGTCCATTGTAGGATGGCGGGGCCTGTGAATATACGTCCATTGTAGGATAGCAGGGCCTGTGAATATACGGCCATTGTAGGATGGTGGGGCCTGTGAATATACGGCCATTGTAGGATGGCGGGGCCTGGCAATATACGTCCATTGTAGGATGGCGGGGCCTGTGAATATACGTCCATTGTAGGATGGCGGGGCCTGTGAATATACGTCCATTGTAGGATGGCGGGGCCTGTGAATATACGTCCATTGTAGGATGGCGAGGCCTGTGAATATACGGCCATTGTAGGATGGCGGGGCCTGTGAATATACGGCCATTGTAGGATGGCGGGGCCTGTGAATATACGTCCATTGTAGGATGGCGGGGCCTGTGAATATACGTCCATTGTAGGATGGCGGGGCCTGTGAATATACGGCCATTGTAGGATGGCGGGGCCTGTGAATATACGGCCATTGTAGGATGGCGGGGCCTGTGAATATACGGCCATTGTAGGATGGTGGGGCCTGTGAATATACGTCCATTGTAGGATGGTGGGGCCTGTGAATATACGTCCATTGTAGGATGGCGGGGCCTGTGAATATACGTCCATTATAGGATAGCAGGGCCTGTGAATATACGGCCATTGTAGGATGGCGGGGCCTGTGAATATACGTCCATTGTAGGATGGCGGGGCCTGTGAATATACGTCCATTGTAGGATAGCAGGGCCTGTGAATATACGGCCATTGTAGGATGGTGGGGCCTGTGAATATACGGCCATTGTAGGATGGAGGGGCCTGGCAATATACGTCCATTGTAGGATAGTAGGGCCTGTGAATATACGGCCATTGTAGGATGGCGAGGCCTGTGAATATACGGCCATTGTAGGATGGTGGGGCCTGTGAATATACGTCCATTGTAGGATGGCGGGGCCTGTGAATATATGGCCATTGTAGGATGGTGGGGCCTATGAATATACGGCCATTGTAGGATGGCGGGGCCTGTGAATATACGGCCATTGTAGGATGGCGGGGCCTGTGAATATACGGCCATTGTAGGATGGTGGGGCCTGTGAATATACGGCCATTGTAGGATGGTGGGGCCTGTGAATATACGGCCATTGTAGGATGGCGGGGCCTGGGAATATACGGCCATTGTAGGATGGCGGGGCCTGTGAATATACGGCCATTGTAGGATGGCGGGGCCTGTGAATATACGGCCATTGTAGGATGGCGGGGCCTGTGAATATACGGCCATTGTAGGATGGAGGGGCCTGTGAATATACGTCCATTGTAGGATGGCGGGGCCTGTGAATATACGTCCATTGTAGGATGGTGGGGCCTGTGACTATACGGCCATTGCAGGATGGCGGGGCCTGGGAATATATGTCCATTGTAGGATGGCGGGGCCTGTGAATATACGGCCATTGTAGGATGGCGGGGCCTGGGAATATACGGCCATTGTAGGATGGTGGGGCCTGTGAATATACGTCCATTGAAGGATGGCGGGGCCTGTGAATATACGTCCATTGTAGGATGGTGGGGCCTATGAATATACGTCCATTGTAGGATGGCGGGGCCTGGCAGTATACGTCCATTGTAGGATGGCGGGGCCTGGGAATATACGGCCATTGTAGGATGGTGGGGCCTGTGAATATACGGCCATTGTAGGATGGCGGGGCCTGGGAATATACGGCCATTGTAGGATGGCGGGGCCTGGCAGTATACGTCCATTGTAGGATGGCGGGGCCTGTGAATATACGTCCATTGAAGGATGGCGGGGCCTGTGAATATACGTCCATTGTAGGATGGTGGGGCCTGTGAATATACGTCCATTGTAGGATGGTGGGGCCTGGGAATATACGGCCATTGTAGGATGGTGGGGCCTGTGAATATACGGCCATTGTAGGATGGCGGGGCCTGGGAATATACGGCCATTGTAGGATGGCGGGGCCTGGCAGTATACGTCCATTGTAGGATGGCGGGGCCTGGGAATATACGGCCATTGTAGGATGGTGGGGCCTGTGAATATACGGCCATTGTAGGATGGCGGGGCCTGGGAATATACGGCCATTGTAGGATGGCGGGGCCTGGCAGTATACGTCCATTGTAGGATGGCGGGGCCTGTGAATATACGTCCATTGAAGGATGGCGGGGCCTGTGAATATACGTCCATTGTAGGATGGTGGGGCCTGTGAATATACGTCCATTGTAGGATGGCGGGGCCTGGGAATATACGGCCATTGTAGGATGGTGGGGCCTGTGAATATACGGCCATTGTAGGATGGCGGGGCCTGTGAATATACGGCCATTGTAGGATGGCGGGGCCTGGCAGTATACGTCCATTGTAGGATGGCGGGGCCTGGGAATATACGGCCATTGTAGGATGGTGGGGCCTGTGAATATACGTCCATTGTAGGATGGTGGGGCCTGTGAATATACGGCCATTGTAGGATGGCGGGGCCTGGGAATATACGGCCATTGTAGGATGGCGGGGCCTGGGAATATGCGGCCATTGTAGGATGGTGGGGCCTGTGAATATACGTCCATTGTAGGATGGTGGGGCCTGTGAATATACGGCCATTGTAGGATGGCGGGGTCTGTGAATATATGGGCACTGTAGGATGGTGGGGCCTGTGAATATACGGCCATTGTAGGATGGCGGGACCTGTGAATATACGTTCATTGTAGGATGGCGGGGCCTGTTAATATACGTCCATTGCAGGATGGCGGGGCCTGTGAATATATGTCCATTGCAGGATGGCGGGGCCTGGCAATATACGTCCATTGTAGGATGGCGGGGCCTGTGAATATACGGCCATTGTAGGATGGCGGGGTCTGTGAATATATGGGCACTGTAGCATGGTGGGGCCTGTGAATATACGTCCATTGTAGGATGGCGGGGCCTGTGAATATACGTCCATTGCAGGATGGTGGGGCCTGTGAATATACGTCCATTGTAGAATGGCGGGGCCTGTGAATATACGTCCATTGTAGGATGGCGGGGCCTGGCAGTATACGTCCATTGTAGGATGGCGGGGCCTGTGAATATATGTCCATTGCAGGATGGCGGGGCCTGGGAATATACGTCCATTGTAGGATGGCGGGGCCTGTGAATATACGGCCATTGTAGGATGGCGGGGCCTGGGAATATACGGCCATTGCAGGATGGCGGGGCCTGTGAATATACGTCCATTGTAGGATGGCGGGGCCTGTGAATATACGTCCATTGCAGGATGGCGGGGCCTGTGAATATACGGCCATTGTAGGATGGCGGGGCCTGTGAATATACGGCCATTGTAGGATGGCGGGGCCTGTGAATATACGGCCATTGTAGGATGGTGGGGCCTGTGAATATACGGCCATTGTAGGATGGCGGGGTCTGTGAATATACGGCCATTGTAGGATGGCGGGGCCTGTGAATATACGGCCATTGTAGGATGGCGGGGCCTGTGAATATACGTCCATTGCAGGATGGCGGGGCCTGTGAATATACGGCCATTGTAGGATGGCGGGGCCTGTGAATATACGGCCATTGTAGGATGGCGGGGCCTGTGAATATACGGCCATTGTAGGATGGTGGGGCCTGTGAATATACGGCCATTGTAGGATGGCGGGGTCTGTGAATATACGGCCATTGTAGGATGGCGGGGTCTGTGAATATATGGGCTCTGTAGGATGACCACTGGATGTGGAGGACGCTGGGTCGCGGGGTGATAACCGGCAGCGTGCCCATAGTAAGGAGGAGAAGCAGCGATGTCCTCCCCGGCTGAGCTGCTTTCTATGGGATATGGAGCGCCTGTAACCTTCTGCTCCGCGTCTCACTACAGGCCGTGTTGCGCTGCTGCCCCCTGCTGGCCACTTATCACCACTGCCTGGATCTCCTTTTCTCCCCTGAGCAGTGCATGGACGGGGCTGACGGTTAATGATTTTTTTGCTTTGTGGGCACGCGGTACTGTTTATACCGGCATGATGGTTTCCTCATTACTGGACCTGTTACAATCCGGTTTCCGCCTTCATATCATCGTTGTCAGGTTTTCCTATTGCAGAGGAGTCAGAGGGAGACACGTGACGCTGCAGCGGATCATTATTTGCTTCTTGTTGATCCCTGTGACTGCGGGACGCACGACGGCCTCGTCCCGTCCCAGCCTGTGGCTCTCCTGGTGCCGGCACCTTTCCAAACCACAAGTGCTTGTCTGTTAATTACCAGATATTCAGCAGTGTCTAATGGAGCGGTTTCTTCTTCCTGGCAGGCGCGAGGAGCAGATATTCCGGTTCCTGGAGAGATTCCCGTTGCCACAGAACTCCCAATGAGATCCTGCAGTCACACCGCAAGCA
Organism: Anomaloglossus baeobatrachus; assembly: GCF_048569485.1. Lineage (NCBI taxonomy): Eukaryota > Metazoa > Chordata > Amphibia > Anura > Aromobatidae > Anomaloglossus > Anomaloglossus baeobatrachus. The sequence goes on along the minus strand of NC_134363.1, from coordinate 192,899,253 downwards.
TGAAAGTCAAGAACGTCAAAAAGTGAGTGGTGTGCTCAACGCTCAGCCTGCGACCGGTGCATGTAAAGGGGTGAGGAGGGTGGTGTCTGCCGCCACGAGGAGCGCCGATCACCGAAAAGGAAGAAGTTCCTGAGAGGCCTCCATGTGGAAGGCGCAGAGCAGGAGTCACATTCAGGAAGGCCTCCACGTGGAAGGCGCAGAGCAGGAGCCACATTCAGGGAGGCCTCTACGTGGAAGGCGCAGAGCAGAAGCCACATTCAGGAAGGCCTCCACGTGGAAGGTGCAGAGCAGGAGCCACAGTCAGGAAGGCCTCCACGTGGAAGGTGCAGAGCAGAAGCCATGTTCAGGGAGGTCTCCACGTGGAAGGTGCAGAGCAGAAGCCACAGTCAGTGAGGTCTCCACGTGGAAGGTGCAGAGCAGGAGCCACATTCAGTGAGGCCTCCACGTGGAAGGCACAGAGCAGAAGCCACGTTCAGGGAGGTCTCCACGTGGAAGACGCAGAGCAGGAACCACATTCAGGAAGGTCTCCACGTGGAAGGCGCAGAGCAGGAGCCACATTCAGTGAGGCATCCACGTGGAAGGCGCAGAGCAGAAGTCACGTTCAGGGAGGTCTCCACGTGGAAGGCGCAAACCAGAAGCCACATTCAGTGAGGCCTCCACGTGGAAGGTGCAGAGCATGAGCCACAGTCAGTGAGGCCTCCACGTGGAAGGTGCAGAGCAAGACCCACAGTCAGTGAAGCCTCCACGTGGAAGGCTGAGAGCAGGAGCCACATTCAGGGAGGCCTCCATGTGGAAGGCACAGAGCAGAAGCCACAGTCAGTGGGGCCTTCACGTGGAAGGTGCAGAGCAGGAGCCACAGTCAGTGAGGCCTCCACGTGGAAGGCGCAGAGCAGGAGCCACATTCAGGGAGGCCTCCATGTGGAAGGCGCAGAGCAGGAGCCACAGTAAAGGAGGCCTCCATGTAGAAGGCGCAGAACAGGAGCCATATTCAGTGATGTCCCACGTGGAAGGTGCAGAGCAGGAGCCATAGTCAGTGAGGCATCCACGTGGAAGGCTCAGAGCATGAGCCACGCTCAGGGAGGTCTCCGCGTGGAAGGCTCAGAGCAGGAGCCACACTCAGGGAGGTCTCCACGTGGAAGGCTCAGAGCAGGAGCCACGTTCAGGGAGGTCTCCACGTGGAAGGCGCAGAGCAGGAGCCACGTTCAGGGAGGCCTCCACGTGGAAGGTGCATAGCAGGAGCCATAGTCAGTGAGGCCTCCACGTGGAAGGCTGAGAGCAGGAGCCACAGTCAGTGATGCCTCCACGTGGAAGGCTGAGAGCAGGAGCCACATTCAGGGAGGCCTCCATGTGGAAGGCGCACAGCAGAAGCCACAGTCAGTGGGGCCTTCACGTGGAAGGTGCAGAGCAGGAGCCACAGTCAGTGAGGCCTCCACGTGGAAGGCGCAGAGCAGGAGCCACATTCAGGGAGGCCTCCATGTAGAAGGCGCAGAACAGGAGCCATATTCAGTGATGTCCCACGTGGAAGGCGCAGAGCAGGAGCCACGTTCAGGGAGGCCTCCACGTGGAAGGTGCATAGCAGGAGCCATAGTCAGTGAGGCATCCACGTGGAAGGTGCAGCGCATGAGCCACAGTCAGTGAGGCCTCCACGTGGAAGGTGCAGAGCAGGAGCCACAGTCAGTGATGCCTCCACGTGGAAGGCTCAGAGCAGGAGCCACATTCAGGGAGGCCTCCATGTGGAAGGCGCACAGCAGAAGCCACAGTCAGTGGGGCCTTCACGTGGAAGGTGCAGAGCAGGAGCCACAGTCAGTGAGGCCTCCACGTGGAAGGCGCAGAGCAGGAGCCACATTCAGGGAGGCCTCCTTGTAGAAGGCGCAGAACAGGAGCCATATTCAGTGATGTCCCATGTGGAAGGTGCAGAGCAGGAGCCATAGTCAGTGAGGCATCCACGTGGAAGGTGCAGAGCATGAGCCACGCTCAGGGAGGTCTCCGCGTGGAAGGCTCAGCAGGAGCCACACTCAGGGAGGTCTCCACGTGGAAGGCTCAGAGCAGGAGCCACGTTCAGGGAGTTCTCCACGTGGAAGGCGCAGAGCAGGAGCCACGTTCAGGGAGGCCTCCACGTGGAAGGTGCATAGCAGGAGCCACATTCAGGGAGATCTCTACGTGGAAGGAGCAGAGCAGGAGCCACGTTCAGGGAGGTCTCCACTTGGAAGGAGCAGAGCAGGAGCCACATTCAGGGAGGTCTCCATGTGGAAGGAGCAGAGCAGGAGCCACGTAAGGGAGGTCTCCACGTGGAAGGCATAGAGCAGGAGCCACGCTCAGGGAGGTCTCCATGTGGAAGGTGCAGAGCAGGAGCCACAGTCAGGGAGGCCTCCATGTAGAAGGCGCAGAACAGGAGCCATATTCAGTGATGTCCCACGTGGAAGGTGCAGAGCAGGAGCTATAGTGAGGCATCCACGTGGAAGGTGCAGAGCAGGAGCCATAGTCAGTGAGGCATCCATGTGGAAGACTCAGAGCATGAGCCACGCTCAGGAGGTCTCCGCGTGGAAGGCTCAGAGCAGGAGCCACGTTCAGGGAGGTCTCCATGTGGAAGGCGCAGAGCAGGAGTCACGTTCAGGGAGGCCTCCACGTGGAAGGTGCATAGCAGGAGCCATAGTCAGTGAGGCATCCACGTGGAAGGTGCAGAGCATGAGCCACAGTCAGTGAGGCCTCCACGTGGAAGGTGCAGAGCAGGAGCCACATTCAGGGAGGCCTCCATGTGGAAGGCGCAGAGCAGAAGCCACAGTCAGTGGGGCCTTCACGTGGAAGGCGCAGAGCAGGAGCCACATTCAGGGAGGCCTCCATGTGGAAGGCGCAGAGCAGGAGCCACAGTAAAGGAGGCCTCCATGTAGAAGGCGCAGAACAGGAGCCATATTCAGTGATGTCCCACGTGGAAGGTGCAGAGCAGGAGCTATAGTGAGGCATCCACTAGGAAGGTGCAGAGCAGGAGCCATAGTCAGTGAGGCATCCACGTGGAAGGTGCAGAGCATGAGCCACGCTCAGGGAGGTCTCCGCGTGGAAGGCTCAGAGCAGGAGCCACACTCGGGGAGGTCTCCACGTGGAAGGCTCAGAGCAGGAGCCACGTTCAGGGAGGCCTCCACGTGGAAGGCGCATAGCAGGAGCCACATTCAGGGAGGTCTCCACGTGGAAAGTGCAGAACAGAGCCATGTTCAGGGAGGTCTCCACGTGGAAGGTGCAGAGCAGGAGCCACATTCAGTGAGGCCTCCACGTGGAAGGCACAGAGCAGAAGCCACGTTCAGGGAGGTCTCCACGTGGAAGACGCAGAGCAGGAACCACATTCAGGAAGGTCTCCACGTGGAAGGCGCAGAGCAGGAGCCACATTCAGTGAGGCATCCACGTGGAAGGCGCAGAGCAGAAGTCACGTTCAGGGAGGTCTCCACGTGGAAGGCGCAAACCAGAAGCCACATTCAGTGAGGTCTCCACGTGGAAGGTGCAGAGCATGAGCCACAGTCAGTGAGGCCTCCACGTGGAAGGTGCAGAGCAAGACCCACAGTCAGTGAAGCCTCCACGTGGAAGGCTGAGAGCAGGAGCCACATTCAGGGAGGCCTCCATGTGGAAGGCACAGAGCAGAAGCCACAGTCAGTGGGGCCTTCACGTGGAAGGTGCAGAGCAGGAGCCACAGTCAGTGAGGCCTCCACGTGGAAGGCGCAGAGCAGGAGCCACATTCAGGGAGGCCTCCATGTGGAAGGCGCAGAGCAGGAGCCACAGTAAAGGAGGCCTCCATGTAGAAGGCGCAGAACAGGAGCCATATTCAGTGATGTCCCATGTGGAAGGTGCAGAGCAGGAGCCATAGTCAGTGAGGCATCCACGTGGAAGGCTCAGAGCATGAGCCACGCTCAGGGAGGTCTCCGCGTGGAAGGCTCAGAGCAGGAGCCACACTCGGGGAGGTCTCCACGTGGAAGGCTCAGAGCAGGAGCCACGTTCAGGGAGGTCTCCACGTGGAAGGTGCAGAGCAGGAGCCACGTTCAGGGAGGCCTCCACGTGGAAGGTGCATAGCAGGAGCCATAGTCAGTGAGGCCTCCACGTGGAAGGTGCAGAGCAGGAGCCACAGTCAGTGATGCCTCCACGTGGAAGGCTGAGAGCAGGAGCCACATTCAGGGAGGCCTCCATGTGGAAGGCGCACAGCAGAAGCCACAGTCAGTGGGGCCTTCACGTGGAAGGTGCAGAGCAGGAGCCACAGTCAGTGAGGCCTCCACGTGGAAGGCGCAGAGCAGGAGCCACATTCAGGGAGGCCTCCATGTAGAAGGCGCAGAACAGGAGCCATATTCAGTGATGTCCCACGTGGAAGGCGCAGAGCAGGAGCCACGTTCAGGGAGGCCTCCACGTGGAAGGTGCATAGCAGGAGCCATAGTCAGTGAGGCATCCACGTGGAAGGTGCAGAGCATGAGCCACAGTCAGTGAGGCCTCCACGTGGAAGGTGCAGAGCAGGAGCCACAGTCAGTGATGCCTCCACGTGGAAGGCTCAGAGCAGGAGCCACATTCAGGGAGGCCTCCATGTGGAAGGCGCACAGCAGAAGCCACAGTCAGTGGGGCCTTCACGTGGAAGGTGCAGAGCAGGAGCCACAGTCAGTGAGGCCTCCACGTGGAAGGCGCAGAGCAGGAGCCACATTCAGGGAGGCCTCCATGTAGAAGGTGCAGAACAGGAGCCATATTCAGTGATGTCCCATGTGGAAGGTGCAGAGCAGGAGCCATAGTCAGTGAGGCATCAACGTGGAAGGTGCAGAGCATGAGCCACGCTCAGGGAGGTCTCCGCGTGGAAGGCTCAGCAGGAGCCACACTCAGGGAGGTCTCCACGTGGAAGGCTCAGAGCAGGAGCCACGTTCAGGGAGTTCTCCACGTGGAAGGCGCAGAGCCGGAGCCACGTTCAGGGAGGCCTCCACGTGGAAGGTGCATAGCAGGAGCCACATTCAGGGAGATCTCTACGTGGAAGGAGCAGAGCAGGAGCCACGTAAGGGAGGTCTCCACGTGGAAGGCATAGAGCAGGAGCCACGCTCAGGGAGGTCTCCATGTCGAAGGTGCAGAGCAGGAGCCACAGTCAGGGAGGCCTCCATGTAGAAGGCGCAGAACAGGAGTCATATTCAGTGATGTCCCACGTGGAAGGTGCAGAGCAGGAGCTATAGTGAGGCATCCACGTGGAAGGTGCAGAGCAGGAGCCATAGTCAGTGAGGCATCCATGTGGAAGACTCAGAGCATGAGCCACACTCAGGCAGGTCTCCGCGTGGAAGGCTCAGAGCAGGAGCCACGTTCAGGGAGGTCTCCATGTGGAAGGCGCAGAGCAGGAGTCACGTTCAGGGAGGCCTCCACGTGGAAGGTGCATAGCAGGAGCCATAGTCAGTGAGGCATCCACGTGGAAGGTGCAGAGCATGAGCCACAGTCAGTGAGGCCTCCACGTGGAAGGTGCAGAGCAGGAGCCACATTCAGGGAGGCCTCCATGTGGAAGGCGCAGAGCAGAAGCCACAGTCAGTGGGGCCTTCACGTGGAAGGCGCAGAGCAGGAGCCACATTCAGGGAGGCCTCCATGTGGAAGGCGCAGAGCAGGAGCCACAGTAAAGGAGGCCTCCATGTAGAAGGCGCAGAACAGGAGCCATATTCAGTGATGTCCCACGTGGAAGGTGCAGAGCAGGAGCTATAGTGAGGCATCCACTAGGAAGGTGCAGAGCAGGAGCCATAGTCAGTGAGGCATCCACGTGGAAGGTGCAGAGCATGAGCCACGCTCAGGGAGGTCTCCGCGTGGAAGGCTCAGAGCAGGAGCCACACTCGGGGAGGTCTCCACGTGGAAGGCTCAGAGCAGGAGCCACGTTCAGGGAGGCCTCCACGTGGAAGGCGCATAGCAGGAGCCACATTCAGGGAGGTCTCCACGTGGAAATTGCAGAACAGAGCCATGTTCAGGGAGGTCTCCACGTGGAAGGTGCAGAACAGAGCCACGTTCAGGGAGATCTCTACGTGGAAGGAGCAGAGCAGGAGCCACGTTCAGGGAGGTCTCCACTTGGAAGGAGCAGAGCAGGAGCCACGTTCAGGGAGGTCTCCATGTGGAAGGAGCAGAGCAGGAGACACGTAAGGGAGGTCTCCACGTGGAAGGTGCAGAGCAGGAGCCACGCTCAGGGAGGTCTCTACGTGGAAGGTGCAGAGCAGGAGCCACGCTCAGAGCAGGAGCCACATTCAGGGAGGTCTCCACGTGGAAGGCTCAGAGCAGGAGCCACGTTCAGGGAGGTCTCCACATGGATGGCGCAGAGCAGGAGCCACGTTCAGGGAGGCCTCCACGTGGAAGGTGCAGAACAGAGCCATGTTCAGGGAGGTCTCCACGTGGAAGAAGCAAAGCAGGAGCTACGTTCAGGGAGGTCTCCACTTGGAAGGAGCAGAGCATGAGCCACGTTTAGGGAGGTCCACCTGTGCTACCGTTTTTCCATGTATTTCTTAGTGGCAAAAGAAAACAGTAGCTTCAGAATAAATGATGTTTCTGCAGTCTTATTCACACAGTGCATGTTTGTCCCCTTGTGTTGTTTTTTTCCGTGCATCAGAAACGTGGGCATTGTACACGGTGGTTTCCTACCAATACGCCACGTTTTACATGCAGAAAAATATGCTGCAAAGAAACAGTGTGTGAATGTGACCTCGTGTGGCCATTAATCTGTGAATCTGCAGCAGGAATCCAAAGCCCAGACAAAATGATCACACGGCGACAAAAATGTGTTTTTGAGGTGCTAAGGATTTTTGACTGAATTTCGGGTATTTTGCAGGCGCTGAATTAAAAAATCCCATTACGTTTGCTGAATTGGTTCTAGTTTTTGAGATAATGATAATAATGCAGACTCTCAATGCAATGCGCTAATGTGTGATAAATGCAATAATGCAGACCCTCAATGCAATGTGCTTATGTGTGATAAATGCAATAATGCAGACCCTCAATGCAATGTGCTTATGTGTGATAAATGCAATAATGCAGACCCTCAATGCAATGTGCTTATGTGTGATAAATGCAATAATGCAGACCCTCAATGCAATGTGCTAATGTGTGATAAATGCAATAATGCAGACCCTCAATGCAATGTGCTTATGTGTGATAAATGCAATAATGCAGACCCTCAATGCAATGTGCTTATGTGTGATAAATGCAATAATGCAGACCCTCAATGCAATGCGCTAATGTGTGATAAATGCAATAATGCAGACCCTCAATGCAATGCGCTAATGTGTGATAAATGCAATAATGCAGACCCTCAATGCAATGTGCTTATGTGTGATAAATGCAATCGCTTTGCTCCGTCGTGTGACTCTGTACCAGCGTCTTAGGTAATGATTTTGGGCTATAAAAGTGACTCTGAAGCTGTGAATTTGCTGAGGAAAGTTGTCGGCTACAGGTAAAGTTTGTCACCCGGTCTTAGTTTATACTCAAAAAGAAAAATGATGACTTCATCCAGAAGATCCGGCATCGGACATCCGATCATTTACCGCAAAAGATCTTGCCAAGGATCGGTAAATGATCGGATGGCAAAAACCATCCTGTCCCTGCCCATGACAGCGCTGTGAAGTATTGGCTTGGCTGTGATTGGCCGCTCAAAAAAAAAAAAAGCAAAAGGGTTAAAGCAGTACATACTTACAGCGTCCCCACGGCTGCAGCGCTGCTTCCGGACCCGACAGTTATCTCTAATGAATATTCACTGCTTTCCCCAACCTCCGGCGTATCTGATTGGCTGCAGTCAGACCAAGCCCCCAGACACCGTCTGTTGATTGGTTGGAATCACAGGCATTGTCTCGGGGTCTATATCGTGGTAAAAAAATTAAAAAACAACTGGTGTAGGCCCCCCCTGTATTGATACCAGCACAGATAAAGCCGGCTACAGGCTGCAGCTTCCAGCCCTGCGCTTATCTTGGCTGTGTGTCAAAATAAGAGGCTTTTTGAATAAATTATTTAAAAAAAACAGTGTGCGGTCCTCCCTAATTTTGATACCTAGCCATGATAAAGCCCGACAGCTGGGGGCAGGTATTCTCAGCCTGGGGAGTCCTATAGTTATTAGGCCACCCCCCAGGCTAAGAATAGCAACCTGCAGCCGCCCAGGACTGTCGCATCCATTAGATGCGACAGTCCCAGCGCTTTATCCGCCTCTTCCCGATTGCCTGGTGCGGTGGCAGTCGGGGTAATACAAGAGGTTATTGGCAGCCCACAGCTGTCACTAAGCTCTAGATTAGCGATGGCTGGCATCTATGACACCCCGGTACTAATCTGTAAGTAAAAGTAAATAAACAATGGAAAAAGAAAAGAAAAAGAAACCCCTTCTATCACCACTTTATTAACCCCCAAAACACCCCTGCAGGTCCGATGTAATCCACACAAGGTCCCACGACAATTTCAGCTCTGCTGCATCTGAAATTATAGCGTGCAATTGTGGAACATGACTGAACGCTGTAACAGCAGGCAGAGAGTGAGCCGCGATCAGCGGTGACGTCACTCAGGTTAGTGATGGTCAAAGCTGGACGTTCACGTTTGACCGCAGGTATCCTCAGTGACGTCACAAGGTGAGTCGCGTTCATGCTGGTTGATCATGGGGGTTTCCTGCAGATCCATCGGCATAAACGTCACCGGGGCTCCCTGCACCTAGGCCTCGCAGGCTTACCGCGGGACCTTGCTGTAGGGAAGTCCGGTCTGTGAGGCGATCCGTAGTTCAGTAAGCCTGGGTCGTCATGGTGATGACCCTGGGTTACTCTGGCAGCGATTGGGCCCCTGTGATCCCTTTCCAGAGACCCGATCTGCCAGGGAGAGGTAAGAGATCCCTCTTCCTGCCTTCTGATCGCAGTGATCGCAGCATGCAGAGTGTTAAATTGCTGGGAGCGCCGCGAGCACCACTCCGGGCAGTGAGAGCTGAATCAGCTGTAACCTCAGCTGGAGACCTGGCGGCGAGCGTGGGGGTACAGCGCCTGAACCCCCGCAATTGCCACAACAAAAGAAAAGCATGAAATAGAGGCGGTGAAAAAACGCAAAAACGTATGAAAAAAAGCACATTTTTTCAGCAGCTTTGTTTCCTGCTGAGCCATGCTGTTATATGTACTGAGAAAATAAAAAGCTCTGTGTGCACAAAACCCAAAGGCTTCAACCGGTGTAAGAGCTCGTGGATTCTCCAGGTCTGCAATCAGCAAGACGACCTCTTCCACGTAGCGATGACGTTCCCAGACACCCGACCATCCACGGTCCGACTCTGCAGAGCCCGGGATCGCAGTGGATGTCCGGTGGGAGCAGTGGAAAGGAATTTGCCCTGTAGCGGGTAAGGCCTTTTTTAACCCCTTCATGACCATGGACATAGCTATACATCTTGGGAGGGAAGTGGATTCCGACCAAGGATGTATAGGCACGTCATGATGATCACGGGGGCACAAGAGCTGTGCCCGGCTTGATCGCTGCCAAAAATTTGGCTTGCCCGACAGCCGAGCCCCGGCGCACACAGCCAGATGCGATCCCTGTTCCGTCTCTGGCTGTTTAACCCCCTAAATACCGCGATTGATATCGCTCATGGTACGTAGGGGATTAGGAAAAGAATTGCGTTTCCAATCAGTGCCCCCGTGACGTGATCACAAGGGCCTGATCATCGCCATGGAGACCCGAGGAGGTCACCAGACTAGTGGAGGCCTCAGGGATCATGCCTGCAGCATAGTCACTGACGCTTCTGACAGTGCAGCTGCGATCAGAGCAGTAACATGTCTCATACAGGGACGAAGTAAAAACATAAAAAAATTCAATAGTTATATTTATGTAAAAAAATGAAAATACACGAAATAAGCAGACATTATCACACGCCTGTAAGAGCCCAAGCTATAAATCTGTCACACTACTGAGCTCCTTCAGTGAGCATCGAAAAAAAAAAAAACTTAGCCAAAACTGTGTCTTTTCATCATACAGCGGAGAAAAAGTGGAATAAAGCGCAATCAAAAAGTCATATGAATAAAAATCGCACCGCTGAAAACCTCTTGTCCCACAAAAAACAACCGCCATACAGCTCCCATCAGTGAAAAAAAAGTCATATCTCTCAGAATACAGCAATGCAAAAATTGTTGTGTTTTTTTTTCTATAAAATAGTTTTTCTGGTGTAAAAGCTGCAAAACATAGAAAACTATATAAATGTGTAATCGCGGTAATCACACTGACCGGAGATATAAAGCCGCCCAATCACTTATACCGCAAGGTGAATGGCGTAAAAAAATTAAATATATAAAGCCATTCTTCAACTGCTGTTGAATTGATGTATTCTGCCTCCCAAATATCGCAGTATGGCGCGGCTCACATTTATCCTGCGCTCTGTGCTGAGCGCTTACACCAGGGATTACATGAACATCTCTAAAAATCATGGTTCAGATAAATTTTGCAACGGAAATTTGACTGTATGCATTGCCGAGGATGTCACAATGATCTCCTGTCTGGCCTATGGTCCAGCGGTGTCCAGTGCGATCAGCAACAGAGGAAAAACAGAGTCCGGAGTATCTCTGCTGCCTCATTAGTGAATGGATCAGGCGGGGGTTTCACCTCAAGTATTACTCACAGCAAGTTGGGCTGCAGTGTGTACATCGCCCAGGCCAGAAGCTAATGCTCTACCAGGATACAGCTAAACCCCCACTAATGTGGAAGCGTCACAGGTGCAGATGAAGCAGATCACACACACACCTCCATGGAATGGAGGGGAGGCGAATGCTAGATGATAAAACTGCACACTGGTGACTTGCATAGAGCTCTGTTCACATGCAGATGGCACAGTCACAAACCCGCAGCCTATTAGGTGACGCCCTTCTATTAGATCAGGCGGGCTGCCAAGCCGTACCCCACTGTGTATCATGCACGGACAGACACTCTACAATGCAAGGCCCAACAGAAAGGGGCCTGGCTGTATCCTGTACAAACAAAAAAATATGAGGTTTTTGTTGGTATTTATGGCCATAAAACGTAAGCCTACACCATCGTCACGGGACCTCATGTCTGTAGGTCCCTACACTAAATATAAAAATAGCAACAAAAAGAGCTTTTGGCCTGGGCGATGTACACACTGCAGCCCAACTTGCTGTGAGTAATACTTGATTTTTGGAGGACATTGTCCTCTTTTTGTTGCTATTTTTATATTGGGTTTCACCTCAAGCATGAATTTTGGAGATGTAGCTGGAAACCCTGATGTAAGCGCTCAGTGTAAAGCACAAGATAAATGTGAACAGATCCAAAATATTCTGTACCAAAATTGCCTCCAAATAACTTTCAACCCACAAAAACAAGTCCTCATATAGGGGGCCTCCACGGTACTGGTAACACAAAGGCTCTGGAAACATGCTATTTCTCTAACCCCACTCCCCCCGCAAAAAAAAAAAAAATCCACAGTTAGCGTCCATATGTTTGGCATTGTTGTAGTGAGGAGGCCCGCTTAATTTATAGGGTGCAGGTCTCCAGAAACATGAGCTGGGCACTACAATGTACTGGCCACTACAATGTCTTATTTGCAATTTTTTAATTATACCACATTCACTGCGTTTGACTCCATGGGTGTTTTCCAGAAACTAATTTGTCACTACACCTGTAGATGAATTACCAGATGGGCATAATTTCCAAAATGGGGTCACTTGAGGGGGTTTCTTCTGTTCTGGCACTTAGGGACTTTACAAATCTGTGCACTAAAAGTCAAGTGGCGCTCCTTCCCTACCAAGTTCTGCAGTGTGGTCAAACAGTACAGTACAGTCACATGTGGGGTATTGCCACGTTTAGGATGAATTGTGTAACACATTATGGGGCCTTTTTTTTTACCTATTCCCCTTGTGAAAATTGGAAATTTGGGACTAAAACAACATTTTATTGGTAAAAATGTAATTATTTTTTTCTTCACACCCCAATAATATAATATTTAGTGACACACTTATAGGGTTAATATGATCACTGCACTACTGGAATAATTGATTGAGGGGTGCAGTATGTAAAATGGGGTCACTTGTGGGGGTTTCTGCTGTTCTGTCACCTCAGGGGCTCTGCCAATATGCCAATGTGACATGGCACCCGCAAACCATTCAAGCTAAATCTGAACTCCAATATGGCGTGCCTTCCCTTCTCAGCTTTACACTGTACCTCAGAAGTCGTTTTCCACCACATATGGGGTATCTGTGTACCCAGGAGAAATGGCACAATAAATTATATGCTCCGTTTTCTCCTTTATCCTTGTGAAAATTAAACATTTGGGGTCAAAGCAACATTTTTGTAGTGAAAATTTATTTTTTAATTTTCGTTATGCAATTCTGTGACGCCCCCCGGGGGTTCAAGGTGCAGAACAAACGCCTAGATATAGTCCCTGAGGGGTCACAACACAAACAATAAGGAGTATAAGGCGGAAAAATGTAACTTTTATTTCTCAGATTAAAATAAAATGAAAACGTCAGTAACAATTTCAGGTGCGTTCTACAAAGACTAGGAACGCAATCCGAGAAAAGCCGCTCTACGAGGGGTAAATGATGTGTCTCATAGTGTCCAGTGTCAGCGCCACAACGTGTGCGGGGAACACCGCAGTACTGCGGATTACTCCCCGGGGTGCGAGGTCACCACAAGGAGGAGCACTCTACAGGCGCTCAGTATGCCCCAATGGAGTAGAGACCTCGGGGCAGCCGGAGCGCCATAACCCATGGCATAGCAAGTCTTTGACCGCCCGTAGAGTGTGCGCCTCCTTCTGGTGACCTTGCACCCCGGGTAATAATAGCATGTACACAGTATTTTTGGATTTTGAGTTACATGTAACATATGTTTAACCCCTTTACGACAGCCTTATGTATTAAAACGGCGGCAGGAGAGGGTACTTATTCTGAGCCGCTGTTTTAAAACTGCAGCAAGAAAAAAGTAAATAGCGCCCTGCAGCGTCGGAAAATCGGGGCTGAGACCCTGGCGACCACATTTCGGCCCGTTTTTTCTGGTCCCCGGTCACGTGATCACCGGTATACACCAGAGAATCGCGATCATGTTTCAGAAAATGGGAGTGCCGGTAAAAAATTATTTATCTCTCACCTGGCATGATCAAACGTGTCAGAGGGAGATAAACGTCCTCCCTCGGTCCCCCGATGTGGCAAAGTGTCCCCCACACCTGGTCCACCTCCCCCTCGCAATCACCTAAAATGGCCAACGCATGTGTTGCGCGCCGGCTGCACGCGTCGTCCTCCTGATTTCTGCCCTATCTGACATGTCAGATTAGGCAGAATAGTCATCCCCAGGTCCAGCCAGGTCACACCCGGTCCCCTTGGTACCTCTCCTGCAGCGTCAATCCCCCACCACCTCTCTTTCTCCTTGTCGTCAGAAGAAATGTTGACCGCATGCGCAGAGCGGCTCTCAGCCGCCTCTGTACGCAGTGACACTGAACTTACTGCAGCTCACACTGCCGCGCTGTGGACCTGGGGAGTGTGAGTGCAGTATTCTCAGGTCACTGCAGCCACACTGCTCACATGGAGGGCCTGCTTTTCCAGAAAATGGTGGATACGTTTCCTGAGGGTGCCCTCCATATTCTGGAAGGTCCAGAGTCGTCATGGGACCTCCAGAATGGATTATGGCGGACCGGATATTTTTTTTCCTTTTTCAATAAATTGGTGAAAGAGGGAATGTGTTGGGGAGTGTTTTTTCAAATAATTTTTTTTTGTCTTTATTTTTTTATTACTGACCTGGGTTCGTAATGTCGGCTATCTGATAGACGCCGTGACATCAGTAACCCCAGGGCTTGATGCCAGGTGACATTACTCAGCTGGTATCAACCCTATATATTGCCCTGCTTGCCATTGCACCAGGGCAACAGGTGGAGCCAGGGCGAAGTGCAGGATTGGCGCATCTAATGGATGCTCCACCTCTGGGGCGGCTGCAGCCTGCTATTTTTAGACTGGGAGGGGCCAAATAACAATCAACCTTCCTTCCCTGAGAATACCAGACCACAGCTGTCTGCTTTACCTTGGCTGGCAATTCAATTTGGCTCTGAGTGATTTCCAATGTGTTTACTATTCAATATTCAAAAGTCCTATTATTCAGCACCAGAAACTGAATCTAAAACTGTTCACAGGTCATTGGCACCAACATCGCAGTGTCCCCGTGTTATTCCAGTGAAGACCCTCAGCAGGCGGTTGGCGCCCCCTGTTGGTGGCAAGTCATTGTTTACAAATTTCTGAAGTGCTGGTTTCCAGCGTCCGGAGCCGGTCACAATGTCTGATGATGTCACAATGTCTGAGGATGCGTCACTCACTCGCCCTTTTTCTTGTCTCCTCCAAGCAGAATATCCTTCACTAAAGGACACTTCCCCAAACTGGCCGAGTGCGCGCACTTCCACTACGAGAACGTGGACTTCGGCAGCATTCAGGTAACAGCCACCTCCATTCATTGCTATGTTTATTTACTGCATTGTCTCTATAAACACATGATTACATTGTCATCAGTGGGGATGATGGGAGTAGTGATACATTGTGTGATAGGAGATTAGATTGTGAGCTCCGGGGTCGGGGATGATGGGACCAGTGATACATTGTGTGATAGGAGATTAGATTGTGAGCTCCGGGGTCGGGGATGATGGGACCAGTGATACATTGTGTGATAGGAGATTAGATTGTGAGCTCCGGGGTCCGGGATGATGGGAGCAGTGATACATTGTGTGATAGGAGATTAGATTGTGAGCTCCGGGGTTGGGGATGATGGGAGCAGTGATACAGTGTGTGATAGGAGATTAGATTGTGAGCTCCGGGGTCGGGGATGATGGGAGCAGTGATACATTGTGTGATAGGAGATTAGATTGTGAGCTCCGGGGTCCGGGATGATGGGAGCAGTGATACATTGTGTGATAGGAGATTAGATTGTGAGCTCCGGGGTCGGGGATGATGGGAGCAGTGATACATTGTGTGATAGGAGATTAGATTGTGAGCTCCGGGGTCGGGGATGATGGGAGCAGTGATACATTGTGTGATAGGAGATTAGATTGTGAGCTCCGGGGTCGGGGATGATGGGAGCAGTGATACATTGTGTGATAGGAGATTAGATTGTGAGCTCCGGGGTCGGGGATGATGGGAGTAGTGATACATTGTGTGATAGGAGATTAGATTGTGAGCTCCGGGGTCGGGGATGATGGGAGCAGTGATACATTGTGTGATAGGAGATTAGATTGTGAGCTCCGGGGTCGGGGATGATGGGAGTAGTGATACATTGTGTGATAGGAGATTAGATTGTGAGCTCCGGGGTCCGGGATGATGGGAGCAGTGATACATTGTGTGATAGGAGATTAGATTGTGAGCTCCGGGGTCGGGGATGATGGGAGTAGTGATACATTGTGTGATAGATTAGATTGTGAGCTCCGGGGTCGGGGATGATGGGAGTAGTGATACATTGTGTGATAGGAGATTAGATTGTGAGCTCCGGGGTCGGGGATGATGGGAGCAGTGATACATTGTGTGATAGGAGATTAGATTGTGAGCTCCGGGGTCGGGGATGATGGGAGTAGTGATACATTGTGTGATAGGAGATTAGATTGTGAGCTCCGGGGTCCGGGATGATGGGAGCAGTGATACATTGTGTGATAGGAGATTAGATTGTGAGCTCCGGGGTCGGGGATGATGGGAGTAGTGATACATTGTGTGATAGATTAGATTGTGAGCTCCGGGGTCGGGGATGATGGGAGCAGTGATACATTGTGTGATAGGAGATTAGATTGTGAGCTCCGGGGTCGGGGATGATGGGAGCAGTGATACATTGTGTGATAGGAGATTAGATTGTGAGCTCCGGGGTCCGGGATGATGGGAGCAGTGATACATTGTGTGATAGGAGATTAGATTGTGAGCTCCGGGGTCGGGGATGATGGGAGTAGTGATACATTGTGTGATAGATTAGATTGTGAGCTCCGGGGTCGGGGATGATGGGAGCAGTGATACATTGTGTGATAGGAGATTAGATTGTGAGCTCCGGGGTCGGGGATGATGGGAGCAGTGATACATTGTGTGATAGATTAGATTGTGAGCTCCGGGGTCGGGGATGATGGGAGCAGTGATACATTGTGTAATAGATTAGATTGTGAGCTCCGGGGTCGGGGATGATGGGAGTAGTGATACATTGTGTGATAGATTAGATTGTGAGCTCCGGGGTCGGGGATGATGGGAGCAGTGATACATTGTGTAATAGATTAGATTGTGAGCTCCGGGGTCGGGGATGATGGGAGTAGTGATACATTGTGTGATAGGAGATTAGATTGTGAGCTCCGGGGTCGGGGATGATGGGAGCAGTGATACATTGTGTGATAGGAGATTAGATTGTGAGCTCCGGGGTCGGGGATGATGGGAGCAGTGATACATTGTGTAATAGATTAGATTGTGAGCTCCGGGGTCGGGGATGATGGGAGCAGTGATACATTGTGTGATAGATTAGATTGTGAGCTCCGGGGTCGGGGATGATGGGAGTAGTGATACATTGTGTGATAGGAGATTAGATTGTGAGCTCCGGGGTCGGGGATGATGGGAGCAGTGATACATTGTGTGATAGGAGATTAGATTGTGAGCTCCGGGGTCGGGGATGATGGGAGCAGTGATACATTGTGTGATAGGAGATTAGATTGTGAGCTCCGGGGTCGGGGATGATGGGAGTAGTGATACATTGTGTAATAGATTAGATTGTGAGCTCCGGGGTCGGGGATGATGGGAGCAGTGATACATTGTGTGATAGGAGATTAGATTGTGAGCTCCGGGGTCGGGGATGATGGGAGTAGTGATACATTGTGTGATAGATTAGATTGTGAGCTCCGGGGTCGGGGATGATGGGAGCAGTGATACATTGTGTGATAGGAGATTAGATTGTGAGCTCCGGGGTCGGGGATGATGGGAGCAGTGATACATTGTGTGATAGGAGATTAGATTGTGAGCTCCGGGGTCGGGGATGATGGGAGTAGTGATACATTGTGTGATAGGAGATTAGATTGTGAGCTCCGGGGTCGGGGATGATGGGAGCAGTGATACATTGTGTGATAGGAGATTAGATTGTGAGCTCCGGGGTCGGGGATGATGGGAGCAGTGATACATTGTGTGATAGGAGATTACATTGTGAGCTCCGGGGTCGGGGATGATGGGAGCAGTGATACATTGTGTGATAGGAGATTAGATTGTGAGCTCCGGGGTCGGGGATGATGGGAGCAGTGATACATTGTGTGATAGGAGATTAGATTGTGAGCTCCGGGGTCGGGGATGATGGGAGTAGTGATACATTGTGTGATAGGAGATTAGATTGTGAGCTCCGGGGTCGGGGATGATGGGAGTAGTGATACATTGTGTGATAGGAGATTAGATTGTGAGCTCCGGGGTCGGGGATGATGGGAGCAGTGATACATTGTGTGATAGAGATTAGATTGTGAGCTCCGGGGTCGGGGATGATGGGAGCAGTGATACATTGTGTGATAGGAGATTAGATTGTGAGCTCCGGGGTCGGGGATGATGGGAGCAGTGATACATTGTGTGATAGGAGATTAGATTGTGAGCTCCGGGGTCGGGGATGATGGGAGCAGTGATACATTGTGTGATAGGAGATTAGATTGTGAGCTCCGGGGTCGGGGATGATGGGAGCAGTGATACATTGTGTAATAGATTAGATTGTGAGCTCCGGGGTCGGGGATGATGGGAGCAGTGATACATTGTGTGATAGATTAGATTGTGAGCTCCGGGGTCGGGGATGATGGGAGTAGTGATACATTGTGTGATAGGAGATTAGATTGTGAGCTCCGGGGTCGGGGATGATGGGAGCAGTGATACATTGTGTGATAGGAGATTAGATTGTGAGCTCCGGGGTCGGGGATGATGGGAGCAGTGATACATTGTGTGATAGGAGATTAGATTGTGAGCTCCGGGGTCGGGGATGATGGGAGTAGTGATACATTGTGTAATAGATTAGATTGTGAGCTCCGGGGTCGGGGATGATGGGAGCAGTGATACATTGTGTGATAGGAGATTAGATTGTGAGCTCCGGGGTCGGGGATGATGGGAGTAGTGATACATTGTGTGATAGATTAGATTGTGAGCTCCGGGGTCGGGGATGATGGGAGCAGTGATACATTGTGTGATAGGAGATTAGATTGTGAGCTCCGGGGTCGGGGATGATGGGAGCAGTGATACATTGTGTGATAGGAGATTAGATTGTGAGCTCCGGGGTCGGGGATGATGGGAGTAGTGATACATTGTGTGATAGGAGATTAGATTGTGAGCTCCGGGGTCGGGGATGATGGGAGCAGTGATACATTGTGTGATAGGAGATTAGATTGTGAGCTCCGGGGTCGGGGATGATGGGAGCAGTGATACATTGTGTGATAGGAGATTACATTGTGAGCTCCGGGGTCGGGGATGATGGGAGCAGTGATACATTGTGTGATAGGAGATTAGATTGTGAGCTCCGGGGTCGGGGATGATGGGAGCAGTGATACATTGTGTGATAGGAGATTAGATTGTGAGCTCCGGGGTCGGGGATGATGGGAGTAGTGATACATTGTGTGATAGGAGATTAGATTGTGAGCTCCGGGGTCGGGGATGATGGGAGTAGTGATACATTGTGTGATAGGAGATTAGATTGTGAGCTCCGGGGTCGGGGATGATGGGAGCAGTGATACATTGTGTGATAGAGATTAGATTGTGAGCTCCGGGGTCGGGGATGATGGGAGCAGTGATACATTGTGTGATAGGAGATTAGATTGTGAGCTCCGGGGTCGGGGATGATGAGAGCAGTGATACATTGTGTGATAGGAGATTAGATTGTGAGCTCCGGGGTCGGGGATGATGGGAGCAGTGATACATTGTGTGATAGGAGATTAGATTGTGAGCTCCGGGGTCGGGGATGATGGGAGTAGTGATACATTGTGTGATAGGAGATTAGATTGTGAGCTCCGGGGTCGGGGATGATGGGAGCAGTGATACATTGTGTGATAGGAGATTAGATTGTGAGCTCCGGGGTCGGGGATGATGGGAGTAGTGATACATTGTGTGATAGGAGATTAGATTGTGAGCTCCGGGGTCGGGGATGATGGGAGTAGTGATACATTGTGTGAAAGAGATTAGATTGTGAGCTCCGGGGTCGGGGATGATGGGAGTAGTGATACATTGTGTGATAGGAGATTAGATTGTGAGCTCCGGGGTCGGGGATGATGGGAGCAGTGATACATTGTGTGATAGGAGATTAGATTGTGAGCTCCGGGGTCGGGGATGATGGGAGCAGTGATACATTGTGTGATAGGAGATTAGATTGTGAGCTCCGGGGTCGGGGATGATGGGAGCAGTGATACATTGTGTGATAGGAGATTAGATTGTGAGCTCCGGGGTCGGGGATGATGGGAGTAGTGATACATTGTGTGATAGGAGATTAGATTGTGAGCTCCGGGGTCGGGGATGATGGGAGCAGTGATACATTGTGTGATAGATTAGATTGTGAGCTCCGGGGTCGGGGATGATGGGAGCAGTGATACATTGTGTGATAGGAGATTAGATTGTGAGCTCCGGGGTCGGGGATGATGGGAGCAGTGATACATTGTGTGATAGATTAGATTGTGAGCTCCGGGGTCGGGGATGATGGGACCAGTGATACATTGTGTCATAGGAGATTAGATTGTGAGCTCCGGGGTCGGGGATGATGGGAGCAGTGATACATTGTGTGATAGGAGATTAGATTGTGAGCTCCGGGGTCGGGGATGATGGGAGCAGTGATACATTGTGTGATAGGAGATTAGATTGTGAGCTCCGGGGTCTGGGATGATGGGAGTAGTGATACATTGTGTGATAGGAGATTAGATTGTGAGCTCCGGGGTCTG
>NC_134363.1:192866910-192874410 GCF_048569485.1 Anomaloglossus baeobatrachus | reverse complement strand
GTAGAGAGGTCACACTATAGAGCTCTGTACTGTAGAGAGGTCACACTATAGAGGTCTGTACTGTAGAGAGGTCACACTATAGAGCCCTGTACTGTAGAGAGGTCACACTATAGAGCTCTGTACTGTAGAGAGGTCACACTATAGAGCCCTGTACTGTAGAGAGGTCACACTATAGAGCCCTGTACTGTAGAGAGGTCACACTATAGAGCTCTGTACTGTAGAGAGGTCACACTATAGAGCTCTGTACTGTAGAGAGGTCACACTATAGAGCTCTGTACTGTAGAGAGGTCACACTATAGAGCTCTGTACTGTAGAGAGGTCACACTATAGAGCCCTGTACTGTAGAGAGGTCACACTATAGAGCTCTGTACTGTAGAGAGGTCACACTATAGAGCTCTGTACTGTAGAGAGGTCACACTATAGAGCCCTGTACTGTAGAGCGGTCACACTATAGAGCCCTGTACTGTAGAGAGGTCACACTATAGAGCTCTGTACTGTAGAGAGGTCACACTATAGAGCTCTGTACTGTAGAGAGGTCACACTATAGAGCCCTGTACTGTAGAGCGGTCACACTATAGAGCCCTGTACTGTAGAGAGGTCACACTATAGAGCTCTGTACTGTAGAGAGGTCACACTATAGAGCTCTGTACTGTAGAGAGGTCACACTATAGAGCTCTGTACTGTAGAGAGGTCACACTATAGAGCCCTGTACTGTAGAGAGGTCACACTATAGAGCTCTGTACTGTAGAGAGGTCACACTATAGAGCTCTGTACTGTAGAGAGGTCACACTATAGAGCCCTGTACTGTAGAGCGGTCACACTATAGAGCCCTGTACTGTAGAGAGGTCACACTATAGAGCCCTGTACTGTAGAGCGGTCACACTATAGAGCTCTGTACTGTAGAGAGGTCACACTATAGAGCTCTGTACTGTAGAGAGGTCACACTATAGAGCCCTGTACTGTAGAGAGGTCACACTATAGAGCCCTGTACTGTAGAGAGGTCACACTATAGAGCTCTGTACTGTAGAGCGGTCACACTATAGAGCCCTGTACTGTAGAGAGGTCACACTATAGAGCTCTGTACTGTAGAGAGGTCACACTATAGAGCCCTGTACTGTAGAGAGGTCACACTATAGAGCTCTGTACTGTAGAGAGGTCACACTATAGAGCTCTGTACTGTAGAGAGGTCACACTATAGAGCCCTGTACTGAAGAGAGGTCACACTATAGAGCCCTGTACTGTAGAGCGGTCACACTATAGAGCCCTGTACTGTAGAGAGGTCACACTATAGAGCCCTGTACTGTAGAGAGGTCACACTATAGAGCTCTGTACTGTAGAGAGGTCACACTATAGAGGTCTGTACTGTAGAGAGGTCACACTATAGAGCCCTGTACTGTAGAGAGGTCACACTATAGAGCTCTGTACTGTAGAGAGGTCACACTATAGAGCCCTGTACTGTAGAGAGGTCACACTATAGAGCTCTGTACTGTAGAGAGGTCACACTATAGAGGTCTGTACTGTAGAGAGGTCACACTATAGAGCCCTGTACTGTAGAGAGGTCACACTATAGAGATCTGTACTGTAGAGAGGTCACACTATAGAGCTCTGTACTGTAGAGAGGTCACACTATAGAGCTGTGTACTGTAGAGAGGTCACACTATAGAGCCCTGTACTGTAGAGAGGTCACACTATAGAGCCCTGTACTGTAGAGAGGTCACACTATAGAGCTCTGTACTGTAGAGCGGTCACACTATAGAGCCCTGTACTGTAGAGAGGTCACACTATAGAGCTCTGTACTGTAGAGAGGTCACACTATAGAGCCCTGTACTGTAGAGAGGTCACACTATAGAGCTCTGTACTGTAGAGAGGTCACACTATAGAGCCCTGTACTGAAGAGAGGTCACACTATAGAGCCCTGTACTGTAGAGCGGTCACACTATAGAGCCCTGTACTGTAGAGAGGTCACACTATAGAGCCCTGTACTGTAGAGAGGTCACACTATAGAGCTCTGTACTGTAGAGAGGTCACACTATAGAGGTCTGTACTGTAGAGAGGTCACACTATAGAGCCCTGTACTGTAGAGAGGTCACACTATAGAGCTCTGTACTGTAGAGAGATCACACTATAGAGCTCTGTACTGTAGAGAGGTCACACTATAGAGCCCTGTACTGTAGAGAGGTCACACTATAGAGCTCTGTACTGTAGAGCGGTCACACTATAGAGGTCTGTACTGTAGAGAGGTCACACTATAGAGATCTGTACTGTAGAGAGGTCACACTATAGAGCCCTGTACTGTAGAGAGGTCACACTATAGAGCCCTGTACTGTAGAGCGGTCACACTATAGAGCTCTGTACTGTAGAGAGGTCACACTATAGAGGTCTGTACTGTAGAGAGGTCACACTATAGAACCCTGTACTGTAGAGAGGTCACACTATAGAGCTCTGTACTGTAGAGAGATCACACTATAGAGCCCTGTACTGTAGAGAGGTCACACTATAGAGCTCTGTACTGTAGAGAGGTCACACTATAGAGCTCTGTACTGTAGAGAGGTCACACTATAGAGATCTGTACTGTAGAGAGGTCACACTATAGAGCTCTGTACTGTAGAGCGGTCACACTATAGAGCTCTGTACTGTAGAGAGGTCACACTATAGAGCTCTGTACTGTAGAGCGGTCACACTATAGAGAGGTCACACTATAGAGCTCTGTACTGTAGAGAGGTCACACTATAGAGCTCTGTACTGTAGAGAGGTCACACTATAGAGCTCTGTACTGTAGAGAGGTCACACTATAGAGGTCTGTACTGTAGAGAGGTCACACTATAGAGCTCTGTACTGTAGAGAGGTCACACTATAGAGCTCTGCACTGTAGAGAGGTCACACTATAGAGCTCTGTACTGTAGAGAGGTCACACTATAGAGCTCTGTACTGTAGAGAGGTCACACTATAGAGCCCTGTACTGTAGAGAGGTCACACTATAGAGCTCTGTACTGTAGAGAGGTCACACTATAGAGCCCTGTACTGTAGAGAGGTCACACTATAGAGCTCTGTACTGTAGAGAGGTCACACTATAGAGCCCTGTACTGTAGAGAGGTCACACTATAGAGCTCTGTACTGTAGAGAGGTCACACTATAGAGCTCTGTACTGTAGAGCGGTCACACTATAGAGCCCTGTACTGAAGAGAGGTCACACTATAGAGCCCTGTACTGTAGAGAGGTCACACTATAGAGCTCTGTACTGTAGAGAGGTCACACTATAGAGGTCTGTACTGTAGAGAGGTCACACTATAGAGATCTGTACTGTAGAGAGGTCACACTATAGAGCCCTGTACTGTAGAGAGGTCACACTATAGAGCTCTGTACTGTAGAGCGGTCACACTATAGAGCCCTGTACTGTAGAGAGGTCACACTATAGAGCCCTGTACTGTAGAGAGGTCACACTATAGAGCTCTGTACTGTAGAGAGGTCACACTATAGAGCCCTGTACTGTAGAGAGGTCACACTATAGAGCCCTGTACTGTAGAGAGGTCACACTATAGAGCTCTGTACTGTAGAGAGGTCACACTATAGAGCTCTGTACTGTAGAGAGGTCACACTATAGAGCCCTGTACTGTAGAGAGGTCGCACTATAGAGCTCTGTACTGTAGAGAGGTCACACTATAGAGCCCTGTACTGTAGAGCGGTCACACTATAGAGCCCTGTACTGTAGAGAGGTCACACTATAGAGCTCTGTACTGTAGAGAGGTCACACTATAGAGCCCTGTACTGTAGAGAGGTCACACTATAGAGCCCTGTACTGTAGAGAGGTCACACTATAGAGCTCTGTACTGTAGAGAGGTCACACTATAGAGCTCTGTACTGTAGAGCGGTCACACTATAGAGCCCTGTACTGTAGAGAGGTCACACTATAGAGCCCTGTACTGTAGAGCGGTCACACTATAGAGCTCTGTACTGTAGAGAGGTCACACTATAGAGCTCTGTACTGTAGAGAGGTCACACTATAGAGCTCTGTACTGTAGAGAGGTCACACTATAGAGCTCTGTACTGTAGAGAGGTCACACTATAGAGCCCTGTACTGTAGAGAGGTCACACTATAGAGCTCTGTACTGTAGAGAGGTCACACTATAGAGCCCTGTACTGTAGAGCGGTCACACTATAGAGCCCTGTACTGTAGAGCGGTCACACTATAGAGCTCTGTACTGTAGAGAGGTCACACTATAGAGCTCTGTACTGTAGAGAGGTCACACTATAGAGCCCTGTACTGTAGAGAGGTCACACTATAGAGCTCTGTACTGTAGAGAGGTCACACTATAGAGCTCTGTACTGTAGAGAGGTCACACTATAGAGCCCTGTACTGTAGAGAGGTCACACTATAGAGCTCTGTACTGTAGAGAGGTCACACTATAGAGCCCTGTACTGAAGAGAGGTCACACTATAGAGCTCTGTACTGTAGAGCGGTCACACTATAGAGCCCTGTACTGTAGAGCGGTCACACTATAGAGCTCTGTACTGTAGAGGTCACACTATAGAGCTCTGTACTGTAGAGAGGTCACACTATAGAGCTCTGTACTGTAGAGAGGTCACACTATAGAGCCCTGTACTGTAGAGAGGTCACACTATAGAGCCCTGTACTGTAGAGAGGTCACACTATAGAGCTCTGTACTGTAGAGAGGTCACACTATAGAGCCCTGTACTGAAGAGAGGTCACACTATAGAGCCCTGTACTGTAGAGCGGTCACACTATAGAGCCCTGTACTGTAGAGCGGTCACACTATAGAGCTCTGTACTGTAGAGAGGTCACACTATAGAGCCCTGTACTGTAGAGAGGTCACACTATAGAGCCCTGTACTGAAGAGAGGTCACACTATAGAGCCCTGTACTGTAGAGAGGTCACACTATAGAGCTCTGTACTGTAGAGCGGTCACACTATAGAGCCCTGTACTGTAGAGAGGTCACACTATAGAGCTCTGTACTGTAGAGAGGTCACACTATAGAGCTCTGTACTGTAGAGAGGTCACACTATAGAGCCCTGTACTGTAGAGCGGTCACACTATAGAGCTCTGTACTGTAGAGAGGTCACACTATAGAGCTCTGTACTGTAGAGAGGTCACACTATAGAGCTCTGTACTGAAGAGAGGTCACACTATAGAGCCCTGTACTGTAGAGAGGTCACACTATAGAGCCCTGTACTGTAGAGAGGTCACACTATAGAGCTCTGTACTGTAGAGAGGTCACACTATAGAGCCCTGTACTGTAGAGAGGTCACACTATAGAGGTCTGTACTGTAGAGAGGTCACACTATAGAGCTCTGTACTGTAGAGAGGTCACACTATAGAGCTCTGTACTGTAGAGAGGTCACACTATAGAGCTCTGTACTGTAGAGAGGTCACACTATAGAGCTCTGTACTGTAGAGAGGTCACACTATAGAGCTCTGTACTGTAGAGAGGTCACACTATAGAGCTCTGTACTGTAGAGAGGTCACACTATAGAGCTCTGTACTGTAGAGAGGTCACACTATAGAGCTCTGTACTGTAGAGAGGTCACACTATAGAGCCCTGTACTGTAGAGAGGTCACACTATAGAGCCCTGTACTGTAGAGAGGTCACACTATAGAGCCCTGTACTGTAGAGAGGTCACACTATAGAGCCCTGTACTGTAGAGAGGTCACACTATAGAGCCCTGTACTGTAGAGAGGTCACACTATAGAGCCCTGTACTGTAGAGAGGTCACACTATAGAGCCCTGTACTGTAGAGAGGTCACACTATAGAGCCCTGTACTGTAGAGAGGTCACACTATAGAGCCCTGTACTGTAGAGCGGTCACACTATAGAGCCCTGTACTGTAGAGAGGTCACACTATAGAGCCCTGTACTGTAGAGAGGTCACACTATAGAGCTCTGTACTGTAGAGCGGTCACACTATAGAGCTCTGTACTGTAGAGCGGTCACACTATAGAGCTCTGTACTGTAGAGAGGTCACACTATAGAGCTCTGTACTGTAGAGAGGTCACACTATAGAGGTCTGTACTGTAGAGAGGTCACACTATAGAGATCTGTACTGTAGAGAGGTCACACTATAGAGCTCTGTACTGTAGAGAGGTCACACTATAGAGCTCTGTAGTGTAGAGCGGTCACACTATAGAGCTCTGTACTGTAGAGAGGTCACACTATAGAGCCCTGTACTGTAGAGAGGTCACACTATAGAGCTCTGTACTGTAGAGAGGTCACACTATAGAGCTCTGTACTGTAGAGAGGTCACACTATAGAGCCCTGTACTGTAGAGAGGTCACACTATAGAGCTCTGTACTGTAGAGCGGTCACACTATAGAGCTCTGTACTGTAGAGAGGTCACACTATAGAGCTCTGTACTGTAGAGCGGTCACACTATAGAGCTCTGTACTGTAGAGAGGTCACACTATAGAGCTCTGTACTGTAGAGAGGTCACACTATAGAGCTCTGTACTGTAGAGAGGTCACACTATAGAGCTCTGTACTGTAGAGCGGTCACACTATAGAGCTCTGTACTGTAGAGCGGTCACACTATAGAGCTCTGTACTGTAGAGAGGTCACACTATAGAGCTCTGTACTGTAGAGAGGTCACACTATAGAGCTCTGTACTGTAGAGAGGTCACACTATAGAGGTCTGTACTGTAGAGCGGTCACACTATAGAGCCCTGTACTGTAGAGAGGTCACACTATAGAGCTCTGTACTGTAGAGCGGTCACACTATAGAGCTCTGTACTGTAGAGAGGTCACACTATAGAGCCCTGTACTGTAGAGAGGTCACACTATAGAGCTCTGTACTGTAGAGAGGTCACACTATAGAGCTCTGTACTGTAGAGAGGTCACACTATAGAGCCCTGTACTGTAGAGCGGTCACACTATAGAGCTCTGTACTGTAGAGAGGTCACACTATAGAGCCCTGTACTGTAGAGCGGTCACACTATAGAGCTCTGTACTGTAGAGAGGTCACACTATAGAGCTCTGTACTGTAGAGAGGTCACACTATAGAGCTCTGTACTGTAGAGAGGTCACACTATAGAGCTCTGTACTGTAGAGAGGTCACACTATAGAGCCCTGTACTGTAGAGAGGTCACACTATAGAGCCCTGTACTGTAGAGAGGTCACACTATAGAGCTCTGTACTGTAGAGAGGTCACACTATAGAGCTCTGTACTGTAGAGCGGTCACACTATAGAGCTCTGTACTGTAGAGAGGTTACACTATAGAGCTCTGTACTGTAGAGAGGTCACACTATAGAGCCCTGTACTGTAGAGAGGTCACACTATAGAGCTCTGTACTGTAGAGAGGTCACACTATAGAGCCCTGTACTGTAGAGAGGTCACACTATAGAGCCCTGTACTGTAGAGCGGTCACACTATAGAGCTCTGTACTGTAGAGAGGTCACACTATAGAGCTCTGTACTGTAGAGAGGTCACACTAGAGCGTACTGTAGAGGCACTATAGAGCCTGTACTGTAGAGAGGTCACACTATAGAGCTCT
>NC_134363.1:192459397-192546897 GCF_048569485.1 Anomaloglossus baeobatrachus | reverse complement strand
GATCCGAATAAGTTTATCTTGGTCTTCCAGACCACAGGACGGTTCCAGTAATCCATGTCCTTAAAGCCCTGTCACACACAGAGCTAAATCTGCGGCAGATCTGTGGTTGTAGTGAAATTGTGGACAATCAGTGCCAGGTTCGTGGCTGTGTACAAATGGAACAATATGTCCATGATTTCACTGTAACCACGGATCTGCCAAAGATTTATCTCTGTGTGTGACGGGGCCTTTAGTCTGCTTGCCTTCAGCAATTTGTTTGCGGCTTTCTTGTGCATTACCTTAACGCCGGGGCCACACAAGGAACTACTGCAATCCTCGCATAACACTGGGCTCACGCTGGCAGCACAGCAGGAGCAGAGTGTCATGCGAGTGTCACTACGACTGAGGTCCGATTATGCGATCAGACCACAGCTGCGGAGGGGTGGGCCAGCGTTGCGGAGGGGTGGGCCAGCGTTGCGGAGGGGTGGGCCAGCGCTGCGGAGGGGTGGGCCAGCGCTGCGGAGGGGCAGGCCAGCGCTGCGGAGGGGTGGGCCAGCGCTGCGGAGGGGCAGGCCAGCGCTGCGGAGGGAGGGATTTATCTCCCTCTCTCCTCTGTTTCCTGCTATTGCCATTCTCGCCCTGCACTCGCAGTACACCGGTGTATTGCGAGTGCAGTGCGATTTTCCTCTCGCCCCATGGACTTGCATGGTTGCGAGAGAAACAAGGATAACATTACACCCGCAGCATGCTACAACTGTTTTCTCGGTCCGATTAGGGCTGAGAAAATAATCGCTCATGTGCGCTGACACACAGGCTAATATTGGTCCGAGGGGAATGCGATGTTTTATCACATTCCAGTCACTCAGATTTTCATGCCGTGTGTCCTAGGCCTTAGAAGAGGCTTCCTTCTGGGACGACAGCCATGCAAAGCAATATGATGCAGTGTGCGAGGTATGGTCTCAGCACTGACAGGCGAAACCCCTCACCCCTGTAACCTCTGCAGCAATGCTGGTAGCTCTCATATGTCTATCCTGAACAGACGACCTCTGGATATGACGCTGAACACATGAACTCAGCTTCTGTGGTCGGCCATGGTGAGTTGTGTTATGAATGGATCCTGTCTGGTTATACCGCTGTATGGTCTTGGCCACCGTGCTGCAGCTCAGGTTCAGGGTGGTGACAATCTTCTTATAGCCTCGGCCATGTTTATGTAGAACAATGATTCTTTTTTTCAGACCCTCTTTGCCATGAGGAGCCATGTTGATCTTCCAGTGACCAGTATGAGGAGTGTGTGAGCGATAACACCGAATGTAACACCCCGGCCCCCCATACACACCGGAGACCTTGTAATACTAATGAGTGAGATAACATCGGGAAGGGAGAATTGATAATTGGGCACAATTTGGCCATTTTCACTTAGGGGTGTACTCACTTTTTGTATCAGTTTCGACATTAATGGCTGTGTGTTGAGTCATTTACACTGTTATACAAGCTGCGCATTGACACTGCCCATTGTATACAAGCTGTACACTGACACTGCACATTGTATACAAGCTGCGCACTGACACTGCCCATTGTATACAAGCTGCGCACTGACACTGCCCATTGTATACAAGCTGCACACTGACACTGCCCATTGTATACAAGCTGTACACTGACACTGCACATTGTATACAAGCTGCACACTGACACTGCCCATTGTATACAAGCTGTACACTGACACTGCACATTGTATACAAGCTGCGCACTGACACTGCACAATGTATACAAGCTGCGCACTGACACTGCACATCGTATCACAGGGTCAGATCTGCAGAGCTGTCCTAGGAGAAGATCTCTAAAAACGTGAAGGGTGTACTGACTTTTGTTATATACTGCGTGTGTATATAATATAAATAACTCCATAGCATTTGATTATGGTTAGTGATTCATGTGACTTCTGAACTGAACCATGACAGCCATGATTGTTGTGTTGGTGAAGAGCCGAGCTGATGACAATAGGGACATGTATGCGCTGTGTGATTGACAGCTCCACCTCCCACGAGGACCTTGGTTCACGCAAGTATTTCATGTCCTAAAATCTGGAAGCAATTGCTAAGTGAAATGCAGGCAGCAATCCTCGCCCTACCCCGGCCCTGGAGAGGTGGGGGGGCTTTCTGTGCTGGAAATTATAAGCTCCTCCAAGATGAGGAGTCTGGTTCTGTGAAGACATAAAAGCTTACACTACTAGAGATGGAAGCGGCCATACTGAGCATGCGCATCTACGATTACTCAATGGCAATTCAGTTTCCGTATATCAGAAAATAAGAGTAGCCATTCCCCGTCCCTTCATATCATACACGGGATATTGTGCTCCTGAACATAGTCTGCTCACTGCTATGTGCAGCATAATACTAACTGGGAGATGGATTATAGCCGTGCATGTAGCAAATGAAATATTAGAAGGGAACTGATTACAGGCAATTGTGATTAATCATCATCCTGAGGGTTAATCTGCGCTCCGAATACTGCCAGACATTGCGGCCAGTACGGGGTGACCCCGGTGAGCGGCGGGTCAGGGGTCACTGCTGGTTGAGCTGTGTTGGAGACCCCGGCACATGGGATACAGATGTCTGCTTTGTCCCAGGAGTCGCCGCAGACACAGTTATTTCCTGCTCTGTGGATGAGGGTCAGATCCAAACTAAGAGAGATGGGGACAAGTAGACGTATGGTTTATGCACACGCCAACGTTTTGTCCACATTATTGGAAAACTAAAATTCAGTAAAAATTCAATTAAAAAATTCACTGAAGAATGTGAATGTGCATTGTGACCACAATACAGGAAGGATCCGGAACAACATCATCAGCACATTCCCTGTCACTACCTGATACTCTTATCTGTAAATGAACTACGTCTCACCACATATTCATTCAGGGAGAGACATATGACCCCTACTACACAGCTGTATAAGTAGACAGTGGGCCGGTGTGTGTATATATACATTATATATATATATATATATATATAATATATGCGGTCTGGCATCACCGCTCCCATCATTGGGGACATGACACTTACTCTCCCTGAGGTAGCTGAGATGAGAAAGTAGGACTTCTGTGTTGTAGAGAGATGTGCTCCGCTGGAAATCTTCCTTAGTCATTTTACACAGATCCTTGCCATCCATATTCTGAAATAAGGAGGAATCAATGTCTACAAGTGCATACTCCTTGATCGCCCAGTCTAGCCATTGCCGCACATGGTCCTGACTCCACAAGGTGGGATCTGCGGAGAGAAGGGGAAGGACACTTTACTGAAGGATCCATGCACTATCATACAATGTAATGAGTTTTCTTATGAGTCCTTTGGGTAAATACTAAGTAAAATTACAGAATATGAACAAATTTTATCTGACCCCATGAAAAACCGCTAATATATGAAGAAACACAGATCAGAGCATTATCTCTGCAGCGATAGTGAAGTATTTCTTGATATTTCTCAGACGTCAGCAGTCCTCCAAAGCTACGGTCATACAGGGGGGTCCTGACCATTATTACTAAGGTGGACCTCTCCCGCACCCCGGACACTGGACTGTATCCTGAGAGTATCTGATGTGAGTACAGTTCAGGTGGAGATACCTGCTGGCACGATGACTCTCCTCTCGTTCGTGGTCATGTTGGGCGGAGGAATGTTTTTTTCATCCATATAGCTATTGTAGGTCATTCCATTGTTCTCAGATCCGATAAGTTTGCTGCATTTGTTCACGCTGCAGTCGACTGGAGATTCCCTGAGATGAGAAAAGAAACTGTCAGTGTGAACTCATCGATAAAATCCTGCTCCGTGCTTCATTCATAAACACAGATTGTACAGGCAGCAATAAAGGTGGGTTACTGTGGCTGTTCAACCACCACTGATCCGGGGTCTCCTTGGACAAAAAGTGCTCAGGTCTAGGGTACGGTTCCGCTTGCGATTTTCACAGACGAGTGCAATCCAATTAAAACATCGCATTGCACTCGCACCAGTGTTAATCAGGCAGTGTCCTGCTCAAATCATGCTGAGGATCAAATCTCAGCATGCTCCGTACATCTATGGGTGTGAGAAAAATATCGCACGGCTTTACATACAGATGGCATTCACATGTCACACGGATGCTAGGTGAGAAACACCTACACACTCACACAGCACTTGCACGGCACTCGCATGGCACTTGCATGACATATGGATCCTAGGCGAGAAAAAAACCACGCACTCGCATGACATACGCACGACCATACGCATGACACTCATCCCACTTTTCAGGACAAGTATCGGAGTGATTATTTGTACACAAGTGGAACCATAATCCTAGATGTTTTCTGCAGACAGGCTGTCTTTGTTCTCAGCAGCACATACTGCTTACACAAGACGATGTGCTGCCAAAAATTTTTTTTTTTTTTTTTTATTAATATTTTTTTTTTTTTTTAAAGGGAACTTGTCAGTCGATTAATGCTGCTCCAACCCCAGGCGGCATGAATTGCAGCCTGGCTGCATGATTGTAGCCAGGTTTACTATCCACCGAAACATTTTGGTGTTTCATAATAAATATACGGAGAATAGATTAGTCTTGTTAGCTCTGCTAGATATTATTTGCCGTATACTTATGCTTGAAAAAGGTCATCTATTGGCTAAAATGTTGCTATGACGATGCATTTTGAAAAAAAGTATGTGCGCACGCTGCAGAAATTTTTATGCTCCAAAAATGAACCTTGTGCAGACAAACACACTAAAAAATGCATGCGTTTTTGTTGCGTATTCTTTTTGTTTGTTAAATGCCTTTAAAGGCTAAAAACTGCACAAACAATTGACATTCTGCAGATTTTTCTGCACTCAAAACTGCAAGGATAAAAGAAGCAGCGTGTGCACAGCACTTCCGAATTCTAATTGACTTTGCTGGCATAAGAATAGACATGCACATTTGGCAACAAACTCCCTGATAAAGTGCACCAAATCTGCAACAAAAAACTCAATGTGCGCACACAGCCTAAGGCTATATGCGCACGTGTGCGCTCTGCACGGCACCTAAGGTGCGCTTCAGAGCGCAGCTGAAAAGCTCCGTTCTGAAGCGCATGGTGCCGGCGAGAACATGCGCTCTGCCTGCAGCTCCTGCCATAGACAGAGCAGGGGCTGCCGGCAAAGCGCACGGAAGAAGTCACATGTCACTTCTTAGAATGCAGCGATTCGGGCAGCAGCCGAATCACTGCGTTCTAATATGCCACGTGCGCACGGCCCCTGCACAATCTCCATAGATTGTGCAGGGGACGCAGGACGTATGCAGTTACGCTGCGCTACAAAGCGCAGCGTAACTGCATGAATTACGCACACGTGCGCACATAGCCTAATAAACAAGTTTGGTGTCTTGGAAATACTCTGTTTTCTGGATTTACTAGTAACTTAGTGAGAAAGGAAGCACGGAGTCCTGCAGAGTGGTGCAAAGGGAATTACCATTACGAAAACTGTACTATACTTCAGAGCGGTAGTCACTATTCTTCTGGTGCATTCAAGCTTATCACTTATCCTGTACTGATTGGGAGTTACATTCTGAATTATACTCCAGAGCTGCACTCACTATTCTGCTGGTGCAGTCACTGTGTACATATATTACTGATTGGGAGTTACATTCTGAATTATACTCCAGAGCTGCACTCACTATTCTGCTGGTGCAGTCACTGTGTACATATATTACTGATTGGGAGTTACATTCTGAATTATACTCCAGAGCTGCACTCACTATTCTGCTGGTGCAGTCACTGTGTACATATATTACTGATTGGGAGTTACATTCTGAATTATACTCCAGAGCTGCACTCACTATTCTGCTGGTGCAGTCACTGTGTACATATATTACTGATTCGGAGTTACATTCTGTATTATACTCCAGAGCTGCACTCACTATTCTGCTGGTGCAGTCACTGTGTACATACATTACATTACTGATCCTGAGTTCCCTCCTGTATTATACTCCAGAGCTGCACTCACTATTCTGCTGGTGCAGTCACTGTGTACATACATTACTGATCCTGAGTTCCCTCCTGTATTATACTCCAGAGCTGCACTCACTATTCTGCTGGTGCACTCACTGTGTACATACATTACTGATCCTGAGTTACCTCCTGTATTATACTCCAGAGCTGCACTCACTATTCTGCTGGTGCACTCACTGTGTACATACATTACATTACTGATCCTGAGTTACCTCCTGTATTATACTCCAGAGCTGCACTCACTATTCTGCTGGGGGGGAGGGGGGGTTTAGCCAAAATGTACTAGTATCCCTTACTTTTTTAGTACTAATGTTGCACAGAGCTAGTTTGAGTTGATACTGAATAATGATAATGCTGTAACAACTAAAGTCGTTGTTAAAAAATTATTGAAGAAATGATGTCCCAATATAGGCCATAATAGACCGTGCTATGTGAAATCCCGCTGTATGGTGCGGGCTCTGGAGCGGTGTTATTGCCGGCATCTGCCTGTGGGGATCAGAGCTTTCTCCGATTGTTGTAGTTTAATCATGTAAATGGCACTGGCAGTCACTGACGCCATCATGTAACCGACACCGCTGTGTTGCAGATTCCATCCTCATCTTCCTTGGGGAAGTCCAGCAAGTAAATTAAGTAACCCAAACGGTAAATGAGGGAATACAATCAAATTGCCAGAATTATGGGGGGGGGGAAAATGGCAACACATTATTATTTTCCTGTTAGTATCAATTTTTTTTTATTTACAAGTTTTCAAATTTTGTTTTGTGTTTTTTTGCATCACTTAGATTAAGCAAAACTATACAAATTTGCTATTGTCCTAACTGTGCTGACCTGAAAAATATTACCAGGTCCTTTTTTTTTGGGGGGGGGGGGGGGTGTTATCGCTTTGCTGCACTTGTACTAAAATGGGGGGGGGGGACATTATATGGTAAAATGAACTGAAAGATTCAAAACTGCATCTTTTACCATAAAAAGCAGCCCTCATATGGCTGTGTATAGAAAAAGTAAACGTTATGATTCTTGGAAGGGGAGGAATAAAGGGAAGTGGAGCACTAAAATCGACTTCAGCGGGGAGGGGGTTAAACTGGCTGCAGACAATATGACAGCATGCAGCATCAGGAGCAGCCCTTGTGATCGGCTGATCGTTTACACCCCACCAATCGAAAGTAAAGCCCTACAAGCTGTGTAATGTCCTGCAATGTTTGTGTGCATAATGGCGTGTTCCGGTGACTTTTTTCTTTCCAGGGTCAGCAGAGTTCCTGTTGCTTTGTGTTGCGGCGAGCGGTTACCATCACGGGCAGCGTCATAAGCTGTTCTGCAGAGCGCTGCACATCGCTCACTGTAATGTGTTTCTCATCTCTCCAGAGGGTTAACAGTTCATCCGTAATTTTTTCCGAATGTCTGCGCTAGTCTGCAAATCTGCACAATGGGTAGGAGATGTTGACTAACATATGTTTGAATTTAAGTTTTCATCTTTTGGCTACTGTTTTTCCAGGCAGCTGACCAAAGATCTCTTGTCAATTCCCTGCAGGGTTATGGAGGAGCCATTCTCGGGGTGTGCAGGAGGCACAATTACAAAATAACATTGTACATGGAAGTGGTTAAAGTTAATATCTTTTGGCATACATATTACAGATGACGGCCTCTGTTTGGAAATCGCAGGCTTGTACCTAGGCACTTTTCCATCTTATATTTTTAGTGTTTGAGAGCTGCTTTTTACAGATGGTTTTGGATTTTATTTTCCAGCAAGCACTTTTCAATCTGACATAACTGATCAGGTGCAGATGTCCGATATGCTACTTGTGCAGCCAATACCGTGTTTCTCCAAAAATAAGACAGGGACTTATATTATTTTTTGCTCCAAAAGATGGGCTAGTGTATATTTTTCAGGGGATGAAAAATAGAATTTGGATCCAGTTGAGGAAATATGTGACCACGTGGATGAAAAATAAAACCACATTTATTTCTTCTTTAAAATTCTTTATACAAATATGTCAATCCTCATCTCAATAAAACAACACGGGGTGTACAGAAGAATCAAAGCATCCACGCGTTTTGGCTAACACACAGCCTTAATCATGACACTCTGCCTGTCTTCTCTTCAGCTTTTGACTCCTGAAATTAAGAAACTTTTTGGTGACAACCTAGTCACATGATGTGATGTCACAAAGATCCTTAAGCAGTGTTATTATCAGGATACACAATGGGGAAAAAAAGGCATTCAGCAACCAATTGCGCAAGTTCTCCCCCCTATAAAATGAGAACAGCCTGTAATTGACATCATAGGTGACCACAACTATGAGAGACAAAATGAGAAAACAAATCCAGAAAATCACCACGTCTGATTTGGAAGATTTGTTTTTGCAAATTATGGTGGAAAATAAGTATTTGGTCAATAACAAAAGTTCATCTCAATATTTTATTCTATATCCTTTGTTGGCAATGACAGAGGTGAAACGTTTTCTGTAAGTCTTTACAAGGTTGGCACACACTGTTGGTGTATGTTGGCCCATTCCTCCATGCAGATCTCCTCTAGGGCAGTGATGTTTTGGGCTTGTCACTAGGCAACACAGACCTTCAACTCCCTCCAAAGGTTTTCTAAGGGGTTAACATCTGGAGACTGCCTAGGCCACTCCAGGACCTTCATATGCTTCTTATGAAGCCACTCCTTCATTGCCCTGGCGTTGTGCTTGGGATCATTTTCATGCTGATAAACCCAGCCACGTTTCATCTTCAATGCCCTTGCTGATGGAAGGAGGTTTGCACTCAAAATCTCACGATACATGGCCCCATTCATTCTTTCATGTACACGGATCAGTCATCCTGGTCCCTTTGCAGAGAAACAGCCCCAAAGCATAATGTTGCTACCCCCATGCTTCACAGTAGGTATGGTGTTCTTTGGATGCAACTCACCATTCTGTCTCCTCCAAACACGACGAGTTGTTTTCTACCAAACAGTTCTGCTTTGGTTTCATCAGACCATATGACATTCTCCCAATACTCTTCTGGATAATCTACATGCTCTCTAGTAAACCTCAGACGGGCCCGGACATGTACTGGCTTAAGCTGGAGTATACATCTGGCACTGCAGGATCTGAGTCCCTGGCATCGTAGTGTGTTACTGATGGTAGGATTTTTTCTCACTGTTGTTGTGATCATTTTGACCCCACAGGGTGAGATCTTGCGTAGAACTTCAGATCGAGGGAGATTATCAGTGGTCTTGTATGTCTTCCATTTTCTTATTATTGCTCCACAGTTGATTTCATCACACCAAGCTGCTTGCCTATTGCAGATTCAGTCTTCCCAGCCTGCTGCAGGGCTACAATTTTGTTTCTGGTGTCCTTCGACAGCTCTTTGGTCTTTACCATAGTGGAGTTTGGAGTGTGACTGTTTGTGGTTGTGGACAGGTGTCTTTTATACTGATAACAAGGTCAAACAGAAGCCATTCCTACAGGTAATGAGTGGAGCACAGAGGAGCCTCTTATAGAAGACGTTACAGGTCTATGAGAGCTAAATATCTTGCATCTTTTTAGATGACTAAATACTTATTTTCCACCATAATTTGCAAAAGAAATTGCCAAATCAGACGCGGGGATTTTCTGGCTTTGTCTTCTCATAGTTATGGTCACCTATGATGTCAGTTACAGGCCGACCTCATCTTTATAAGTGGGAGAACTTGCACAATTGGTGGCTGACTAAATACTTTTTTTTCCCCCCACTGTAAATGCTGGGGCCGCTAGGAGAGTGGGGTCCTGTGAAACTGCCCAGTTTGCTTTCCCATGCCCCTGCCTGTCATACTCACCAGTCTGTCTCCAGTTATTTTAGACTCCTGCAATTAAGAGACCTTTTGATTACCGTATATACTGGCGTATAAGACGACTTTTTACCCCCTTAAAATAATGGCTACAGTGGGGGGTCGTCTTATACGCCGGATATACACCTGGGTGCTGTAGTGCGCCGCTCCACTCCGTTCCACGCTTGGATTCTGCCTCCATAGCGACGAGGGAGGAACTTCCTGTCACCGCTGCTGAATGGCAGAGCGCTGGCCAATCAGAGGCAAGCAGCTCTGCCTTGACGTCAGCGCTCTAGCAGGGAAGTTCCTGCCTCGTCGTTATGGAAACGCGATACACAGCCCGGCCCCGTACTGGTATATCATACAGCATATACAGCGGATATATAGCGGATATATAGCAGGGGGCCGCACTGTGTGAGGAGGTGTTTTTTTTTTTTCACTGTCCAGTATAACCAATAGGATTAGTGCAGTAACGCCAGATTCCCCTCGCATCCATGCAGGGACATTAATGAAGAGCTTACATGCTGGTTTCTCGGCCCGGTGACTCCCCCGCCCCTGCACTAATCCTATTGGTTATACTGGACAGTAAAAAAAACACCTCTTCACACAGTGCGGCCCCCTGCTCTTAGCATACTGAAGCATACTGAATACCGTATGTATCACAAGATGTCATGCTATATACAGTACCTGCATGTCATATGCATTTGAATTAAAATTAACATGTTGCAATCAAAGCAGACTTTTTTTCATTTGGGAGCGGGGTAGTCTTATACAGTGAGTATATCCCAAATTCTATATTTTTAGGGCAGAAGTTGGGGGTCGTCTTATACGCCCAGTCGTCTTATACGCCGGCATATACGGTACATCATGTGACATGACTGTGAAGTCCTCAAGGTCCTTGAACAATCTTAACCTCGGAATACAACTGCTGGGGTCCCTAAGATGGTGGGGCTCTGAAAAATTGTGCCGTTTACCTAACCCTAATGCCGACCCTGACTGTAACTAGGGCTTATTTAAAAAAGACTCCAAAAATTGTGCAAAATCATGCTAGGACGTATTTCCGTTGTAGGTCTTATTTTCGGGGAAAGACGATAGCAACAACACTACTCATAATATTGCAATAGTGAATAGGCACACAACGAAGGTGCTATAACCTAGGGGCTCTGTAATAGACCTGTCAGTCTTGCCACATGCTTGTGGCAGAATCCCTCACTACGTCTGTCCATTATGTACTTAGAAAAGTGCGGAGACGCTGCAAGTCATAGTAGCATGTTCAGGCGACACAGCCTGCTCACAGTATCTCCAACAACATGTGGCCTGGGGTTATCAGGATGAAAAATGGGGCTCCTGGGACACAATCACATTCCCAAGGGAAGGCCTCTTGGCATTGCACTCGCAGCCTCTAGTCCAATGCTAGCCTTTGAGAGCGGTGGTGTGTGGTCGACAGGTGGCTCGTAACCCCATATTGTGCAGACTCTTTCCGATCGTTTGTATACACACTGACGAGTTCGGCATCGTACGTCTAATCTCACTTGCGGTACAATCTGTCACCATGAAATGCAGTAGATTGATAGTTTTCTGAGAAGATTTGGTATAGGCAGAGTTTCCACATTTAATCCTCTGCTTTTTCTGGGTTTTCCAGTCCAGTGGGCGGTGATAACAGTGACTGACCGTTTTCTATGTATGTGTGCACACAGAGATAGCTGTCAATCACTGATGTGATCGCCCATTGGACTGAAAACCCCAGAAGGAGCAGAGGATTAAATGCTGAAAACTCAGGTTATACAGAATCTTTTCTCATAAAAGGTATATATCAATCTACGCCGCTCCCCCTGCTCTATAACATGGTGACTGTATTGTCATGTGACAGATTCCCTTTAATGATTGTGCAAAATTCTTACAATCTAACAAGACCATGTGGGTAACGCCAGGCCTTCACAAGGGGCCATTAAATCCATCCTTGTCTCAATATTATGATGTGGGCTACCATAATGTACGGCTGCTGGACCCTTCTTGTCTTATTTCAGGTGCACTTACACTGGAGTGTTGCATTGATTTGGTGGTGGTATCTTGGTGCTGCCACTAAAGCTGATTTTAGCATGACAATGCCAACCCGCATGTGCTCGTGGTGCTGTGAGCAGCCTGTGTGGCCTACACCTGCTCCCATGGCTGCAGCGACTCTGGGCTTGTTTGCTATCGAGTACATCTGGTTATTATTCGGTGATTACACTGGTGCTGCCGGCAGCGGATCCTGATGTTCTGCATTCAGCACCGCAGAACCTCCCTCAGACGACCATTGATAAGCTCACTGATAGCAGTCGAGGCTGTAAGTGCCAGGACTGAAGAAATCCAGAGTTTCCATTTTTTTCGTCTTTTGCATTTCATTATCATTTGTATCGATCGTGTTCATAATTCCACCACTCTTCATTTGTCTGTTTGTGGGAGTAGTTTTCATAAATACCGGGCACTTGTTCTGACATTGGCTTCTTGTATTATGTTCTGATGGGACACTTCTTCAGCTTTCATCTCCCAGGCAGCGAGTGTGGGGGAAGGGCAGAACAGCAGAGCTGAGCTTGTCTCCTTGCAGACACATCTGCAGCTGTAGCTCTCTCCTCACACTGACGTCAGCTTTGCTATACTGCCTCTTCCCCCTCAATGAGCTGAAGAAATGTCTAATGAAATCGGGCACCGCTCTGCAGCAGAGCTGTCGGCACTATGTGAGGAGAACTACAGCTGAAGAAGTGTTTGTAATGAGTCAAAGCTCAGCTCTGCTATACTGTCCCCCTCCCCCACACTGGCTGCCTGTGACATGGAGGTGAAATAGTTCTAGTTTTCATCCTCCACTACTTGGCAGTGAGCTCAGGAGAGCAGCCTGTCGGTCATTACATGCCTCACACGCTTTCATTTATAAGGTCTGGAGCCGGACTCTCAGGGAGATCTATGTCTGTCCCATAGATCTTAACATCAAATTTACATATTAAGAACAACGTGATTATCGCTGGAATAAGACATTGGATCACAGATGATCTACATGGGGACAGGGACATCCTACGGAAAGGTTCCCTTTAAGCAGAGTTTCACTGTACACATAGTTGAGAAATGTACATATAAAAATATCCTAGTATGGAGCGATGACTCCTGATTCCTTAAAATGTAACTAAACTTTTAATCATTTTATTATATTGTGTAGGCAATGTCTGCATATCTGTGTTGACCAGGGTCCTAAGACCACCACGTATCTCTCAAAAGATGGATGAATAGTGTGCATCTCGGGAGGCAGGAGAACTCTGTCTGGAATGATTGTTGGGGGTCTTAGGAACCGGACCCCCTACCGATCTGCAGACATGGAAAGTGCCTTCAAAATTAAAAGAATAACAAAAGCTTAGCTTGACGTTAAGAAGCACTCCCATGAAGTTTTTACTAAATGTGTGGTATGTATGTATGCATGAGTATATATATATGTATATGTGCGTGGCTTTTACAATCTGTAGCTGTTACGCTGCATAGACGTACATTGTACAGAGCGCAGGGCGAGCCATGGTCTGAGGAGCTGTGATGTAACTGAGAAGAGGACTGGGACGGTTCTTCTAGTGATCCTATAAATTTATAGTA
The DNA here is from genome assembly GCF_048569485.1 of Anomaloglossus baeobatrachus. Lineage (NCBI taxonomy): Eukaryota > Metazoa > Chordata > Amphibia > Anura > Aromobatidae > Anomaloglossus > Anomaloglossus baeobatrachus. The sequence goes on along the minus strand of NC_134363.1, from coordinate 192,533,518 downwards.
ATAAATTCCCCTTTAGCACAAGTGTAGCCCTCCTGATCTGAGTGATCTTGGTGTAATGTGGCAGATACCGTGACTTTTATCCCTGACCAGAAATACAGGAGTTTAAAGATTCCTTGTTGGGGGTCGTGATGGACATGTTGGTTTGGTCAGTGTCATCCTCTGATTTATACACTGTGTAGTCATGTAACTGTTATATATGGACACAGTGTATCACAAAAGTGAGTACACTCCTCACATTTTTGTAAATATTTTATTATTTCTTTTCCTGGGACAACACTGAAGATCTGACACTTTGATACAATGTAACGCAGTGTTGTCCCATGAAAAGATATACCGTAATATATTTACAAAAATATGAGGGGTGTACTCACTTTTGTGATATAGTGTATAATGTATTCACATAAACAATACTCATAAAATATAATCCATTGGTGAGTGAGTGAGTGAATTGTCATTTGGATAACCTGCATTTAGGATGATTGTGTCTCTTCCACATGTAAAGTTACATCATGTCTCCGCTCTGAACCACCTTCTCTATTGAGGACTGGAAGTGCCATATACTCAGGACAAGACGGTGTTCTGTGTCCACTACCATACAGTATGGAGACATGATTTCTTAGTTACCTGGATCCGTTCATGTGCTCATATTCCCTTTTAATGTTGACCCGCATTGGCTGGTTGATCCACTCCTGCTGAGGGGGCAGCGTGTTGATTTTATGGGGCTGACCATAGTCCGGGTTTCCAGAGGCTGTCATTTCTGCCTTAGGTATATGGGATGCTGCTCCATACGCTGATTCGAACAGGGACTGGTCTTCACTCACCACCGATAGAGCTTCCTGTGGCATAAAGAGGTGGTTAGTTCATCAAATTGTGGCTATACAATAGGTGGTGTTTAGAAATGAATGAAGCCAAACTTTAAAGTTCTGGGTTCGCACTGGACATCTAGAGTCCGGGGCTCAGACATAAACTTCTCATAGTCTGAGTTTGGAGTTCCACTGCTGAATAAAGCTTGTTGAAAGGCTGCAGCACAGTCAATCACAAGCTTTCAGCATGAGGGATATGCCTGTACGCTGCTGGGAACAAAATAAAAAATAATGTGGGGTCCACCCTTTTCCAATATCCAGCGCAGGTAAAGCAGACCGCTATGGGCTGCAACCCTCAGCTGTCAGCTTTACCTTGGCTGGTTATCAAAATCAGAGAAGATTCCACAGCATTTTTTTTTTATTATTTAAAATACGGGGAACCCAACAAATGTTTATTTAAATAAATAATTTTAATATTTGACATCAGGTCCCCTCTATTTTTGATAACTAGCCAAGGTATAGCAGACAGCTGGGGTCTGCAGCTGTCTGCTTTAACTTGGCTTGTTATGAAAAATAGGCGGAACACCACATGATTTTTTTGTATACCAATTATTATTATTATTATTTATTGCCTATCCACATTTGTTTGCTGGACAATTGTCCTGATATTACCTTAGTTTTGCTTCCTTTTGCCCTAGTCTTTACTACAACCATTTTGCAGCACCAAAGTTCAGGTCCCCATTGACGTATTTGGGGTTCGAGGTCCATGTACCAAACCAAACTTTGAACTAAAGTCTGGGCGAACCTGAGCACCCACGGGTCCGCTCATCCCTGGTGGTGGTCTTGTATTCTCCCTGGCTGTGCTATGCTATGTACACTATAAAAGAAGGCACCCTGTCCCATAGAGCTCACAATCTATATCTTCACAGAGTCCTCAGATTGCTCTGATAAAGGAGCTAAAGCCATATGTTTGTTATAAATTTCATTATAGTGAGAGCCTGGAGGCAGTACTGTGTATTAGTGATCACATTGCTATTCCACTGGCCTCATACATTGTAGCTGCACATAAGTGATAAGCTTATGAAGTCTGCTGTTCTCGCTTTATTGTTAAATTAAACAAAACTGTGCCCCAAAAATAAAGTAAATATGTCAGTGCCGTTCAGTTTTGTGGAGGAGCAACTATAAAAGAGAAAGTAATACATGAAGAAAGCAAGAGAATACGGTAGACGCCGTGCAGCTCGGGACCGAGTGTATTCTAGCATTTTATGTGTCTGTACATGAGTGGTCTTCTTTCTTATAGACGTATTTCCAACCATTGTGTGGAGATTGTTGGGTAGATCTCTTGTATTTGTTATATTATAAACAATATACTGGGCTGATTGTGACGGTCGCCGTATCTTCATTATCGAGTCATTTACAGCATTGTTTATACCTCAAGACAAGAATATGGGCAAAAGTCCTACGGTAATACTTATAAAGGGGCATGTTCTGCTCTTATAGAGATACTTCTCATGTCTTTAGTGACAAAAAATTGCAAAGCTCCCACTTAGTATATATTGTGTAATGCCTGCTAGAAACATGCGGTTTGATTACAATTTACCCAATAACTGTAAAGTGTGACTCACTATTTCTGCACAGCCCTGTCCTGTACTCAGTAGTGGGGCTCTACTATTATTTCATCATTTCTTGCATTATTTGTCAGTGTTCTTGCGGCTTTAACATTTATTCTTCAGTGATGTTTATTTACTTTATATGAAGGGTAATCCAGACTGTGTATGGTATTGTATTTCTGCATATAATCTACATGACTGATCCCGAGTTACATCCTGTATTATAGTACAGAGCTGCACTCACTATTCTGCTGGTGCAGTCACTGTGTACATACATTACTGATCCTGAGTTACATCCTGTATTATACTCCAGAGCTGCACTCACTATTCTGCTGGTGCAGTCACTGTTTACATGCATTACATTACTGATCCTGAGTTATATCCTGTATTGTACTCCAGAGCTGTACTCACTATTCTTCTGGTGCAGTCACTGTGTACTTACATTACATTAGCGATCCTGAGTTACCTCCTGCATTATACTCCAGAGCTGCACTCACTATTCTGCTGGTGCAGTCACTGTGTACATACATTACATTACTGATTCTGAGTTATATCCTGTATTGTACTCCAGAGCTGCACTCACTATTCTGCTGGTGCAGTCACTGTGTACATACATTACATTACTGATCCTGAGTTATATCCTGTATTGTACTCCAGAGCTGCACTCACTATTCTGTTGATGCAGTCACTGTGTACATACAGTTAGGTCCAGAAGTATTTGAATAGATTGTAGTGCGCATGCGCCAACGCTCTTTGGCCTTTCCCCGCACATGCGCACTACAGTACTTTACTCTCCTCAGCAGGACAAAGAGAGGTGTGCCTGTATGGGAGTGTGATGGAAGATACTGTGTGGATGACTTGGGATGCAGAGAAGGAGGACGGCGATTGCAAAAAGAGTAGTACGCTAACCAAACCGTGCTGTATAATATAAGGTCTTTTTTGCATTATGCAGAGCGGCTTGGGGATTAGATATATATATATATATATATATATATATATATATCTCATTCTAGAATGTTGTGTATAGGGGCTTAGAGGTGCTGGCCCTACCTAATATGGGGAAAACCTGGTGACAAGTTCCCTTGAAAGTGCAGACCTCAAGTTTAATTTGATGTATTCACATCCTAACTGGAGGATGGGGTTAGGAATTACAGCTCTTCAACCCCTTCCCGACACTGGAAGTACCGGTACGTGCTATATAGCGGTGTGTTCCCGCAAATTGACGTACCGGTATGTCCTGGCCATTGTGCGGGCACAGGAGCTGTATCCGCGCTATCGCCGCCAGCAGTTCTGCTTACATGACAGCCGAGACCCGACTCTCATAGCCAGGGCCGATGCCCACACCGTCCCTGGCTGTTTAACCCCTAAATGCTGAAATCAATAATAATCACAAGATTTAGGCGAGGGGGGATGGTTTCTCTCCCAACAGATTGGGTCCCCTGCAATGTCGCATGGCAACCCTAGGTCAAATGGTGACCTCCAGGTTACTAGGCTATGGTGGCCTGTTAGATCATGCCAGGAGCATAAGAAGAGATCTGCTAGTGTCACACTGACATGTAAAATGTATTGCAATGCTGGTGCATTCCAATACATTATACCAGCGAGCAAACTAATAAAAGTTAACTAATTCAAAATATAAAAAAAAAGGTTACAAAAATTGTGAAAATATAAAAAAGAAATCAGAAAACAAAGAACAAACATAAATGAAAAAATATTATACCAATATATGCATATATTTAGTACAAAAAAATATCAGAAAATAAAGAAAAAAAACATTTCAATAGTTTTGCGTAAAAAAAGACACATTTTATATTGCCGCACCCAGAATAACCCGAAAAATAACACGGTCACCCTAGTTAACCCCATTCAGTGAACACTATAAAAAAAAAAAACTAGTAAAAACTGTCTTCTTATCATAGAAGAGAAAAAAATAAATCCAGCACCGTGGTCTGCTTAAAAAAATCTGACGCCTTTCAGACCCTAAGAATAGCGGGTTCTTAATAATGATAAGGTCTGAAACGCGTAAGATTTTTTAACGCAGACCACGGTGCTGGATTTTTTTCTACCTCATCTACAGTTAACCCACTGGCACAGCCTGTCCTGTCCGTGTTCCGTGCATCAAACTTGGACTCGACACATGGCTTGGTACGGTTGGTTGAATTTTTTTTTTTGTCTTTTCATAATACAACAGACAAAAAAAGTGGAATAAAATGCGATCAAAAAGTCATTTAAATAAAAATGGTACCGCTGAAAATGGCATCTTGTCCAGAAAAAGAAATAAACCACCATTCAACCTAGTCAGCAAAAAAAAAAAAAAAAAACAGCTATAGCTCTCAGAATACAGCAATGCAAATAAGTTTTATTCTTCTATAAAATTGTTTTTATTGTATAAAAGCGGAAAAACATAACAAAAAATGATAAATGTGGTATCACTGTATTTGTACTGGCCCTAAGAATAAAACGGTCATCACTTTTATCACACGGTGAATATAAAAAAAAGAAAATAATTGCTGTTTCTTCGTGATTCTGCCTCACAAAAAGCAGAATAGAAAGCGATCAAAAAATGTTGTTCAAAATGGTATCCATAAAAACTCCAATTCACCCTGCAACAAGCCCCCACATGACTGTCAGCACAAAATTAAAAAAAATTAAAAAAAAACAACCTTTATTTTAAATCTGGTATTGCTGTAATTGTACTAACCTGAGAAATAAAGCCGCCTAATCACTTATACCGCAAGGTAAATGGTGTAAAAAACGGTGTAAAAAAAAATATTAAATCCCATTCTTCAACTGCTGTTTAATTGTTTATTCTGCCTCCCAAAGATTGCAGTAAGGCGCGGCTCACATTTATCCTGCGCTCATTGCTAAGTGCTTACATTGGGGTTTATGTGTAAATCTCCGAAAAACGTTATTTCCACAAAATTCCTAACTGAAAACTCCCTGTAATGAGGCAGAGGAACTCACTTTGAACTCCCTTCTGGCCTGTGTTATCTTGCGGTGTCCATCGTGTTACGTTTCTTACGGACACAAAAGTGCAGTTAACAACAGATTGTGCATCTTCCAAAAGAAGGACACCACTGAACAGAGGCCAAACAGAGTCCAGAGTAGCTCTGCTGCCTCATTAGTGAATAGATTCATCGGGGGTTTCACCTGAATTATGAATTTCAAAAATGTATCTGGAAACCCTGATGTAAGCACTCAGCATAAAGCACAAGATAAATGTGAACAGATCCAAAATGTTCTCTACCCAAATTGCCACCAATGACATTCAACTCAACCCACAAAAAACAAGTTCCCACTCAGATCTTTCATCTGTTAATGGAAATCTAGGGGCTTCCATGATAATAGTAGCACAAAGGCTCTGGAAAAGTGCTATACCCCCTCCCAAAGAAAGATCCAATAAAATCTACATTGCCAAATTCCCTCCTCCCTTTTGAGCACCACAAAGTGCCTAAACCAGTTAGCATCCACGTGTTTGGCATTTCTGTAGTGAGGAGGCCTGCTTAATTTATGGGGTGTGAGTCTCCAGAAGCACAAGCTGAGCACAATGTATGGGCACTACAATGTACTGGTCCCTACAAAGGTTTGTTTGAAACTTTTTTAATTTTGCAACATTCACTGCGTTTGACTCCATGTGTGTTTTCAAGCCACTAAATTGTCACTACACCCATAGATGAACTTCCAGAGGGGTGTAATTTCCAAAACCTGGTCACTTGAAGGTGTTTCTGTTGTTCTAGCACTTAGGTTTTCTGCAAATGGAGTCCGCAAACTATTTTATAAGAATCTGTGCTCCAAAAGTCAAATGGCGCTCCTTCCCCCCTGAGCCCTGTTGTGTTGTCAAACAGTACTGTACAGTCACATGCGAAATTGTGTAACACATTATGGGGCCTTTTTTTTTTATTTATTTCCCTTTTGAAAATTGGAAATTTGGGGCTAAAACAACATTTCAGTGGAAAAATGTTTGTGTTTTTTTCACAGCCCAACGATATACAGTTCCGTGAATCACCTGAGGGTTAAAATTGCTCACTACACACCTAGATGAATTTCCCAAGAGGTAGAGTTTCCAGAATAGGATAACTTTCCACTATTTTGGCATGTCAGGGGATCTTCAAATGTGTCATGGCATCCACAATCTATTTCAGCCAAAATGTCACTCCTTCCCTTCCGAGCCCTGTTGTGCACCTAAACAGTAGTTTTCCACCACATATGGGGTATCCCTGTACTCAGGAGGAATTGAACAACAAATTGTATGTTCTCTTTCTGTTCTTATCCTTGAGGAAATGTAAAAAACTATTTGAGATTAAAGCAACATTTTTGTGCTAAAAATATATTTTTAATTTTCACAGCTCAGCATTTTAAAATTCTGTTAATTCTGGTGGTTGAAGGTCCTCCCCAAACATGTAGATAAATTACTTGAGGGGTGTAGGTTGCAAAATTGTGAGGGATTTCTACTGTTTAGGCACATCAGGGGCTCTGCAAACACGTCATGGCGTCCCCTATCTATTTCAGCCAATTTTGCGTTCCAAATGTCAAATAGTGCTCCTTCCCTTCCGCACCTTGCTGTGCGCCCAAACAGGTAGATTTCCACCACATATTTAGTATCAACGTACTGAGGAGAAATTGTACAACATAGTATGGTCAATTTTCTCCTGTTACCCTTGTGAAAATGTTAAGTTTTTCCTTCCACATTGCTTTAATTCCTGTGAAGCTCCTAAAGGGTTAATAAACGTCTTCAGTGTGGCTTTGAGCACTTTGAGGGGTGCAGTTTTTACAATGGAGTCACTTTTGGGTATTTTCTGTCACATAGAACCCTCAAAGTCCCTTCAATGGGATGTGGTCCCTAAAAAATTTGGAATTTTAAATTTTGTTGGAAAAATGAGAAATTACCAATAATCTTTTCACTCTTCTACCTAACCAAAAATAATTATGTTTCCAAAATGAGGCTGATGTAAAATACACGTGTGGGAAATGTTAGTTGTTAACTATTTTGTGTAACATAAAAATTAAAAGTTTTAAAATTTCTAATTTTAATCCAAAATACTGTTATTTTCACAAACATAAAAAATTCTAACTAAATTTAGCACTACCATGAAGTACAAAGTGTCACGAAAAAAACAGTCTCTGAATCACTGGGATCCGGTGAAGCGTTTCAGAATTACCTCATAAAGTAACACTGGTTAGAATTGAAAAAATTGGCTTTGTCAGGAAGGTGCAAATGTGGTTTAGTGGTAAGGGGTTAATATGTTGCTGCCTTTTCCAAGACACCAAAAGTATTTGTATAATTATCTCAAATACTCTTTAATGGGCTCATGGGCGATTCCCTCAATAATGCATCATTAATTAAGTAGGGAAAAGGTCTGGAGCTGATTCCAGGGGCGGCATTTACATTTCGACCCTGATACTTCTAACCCAAAACATGCGGTCAGTGGAAGAGAAACCAATCATCATTAGGCTGAAAAAAAGGAGAAATCCATCAAATATAGCAGAAATGTTAAAAGCAGACAAATCAACAGATTGGTAAATTCTGCAAAAAAAAAAAAAAAGCTGGTGAGCCAGTAACTAAAAGTAAAAAAGGCCGGGACATCCCCAGAAGACACCAGTTATCCATGATCGCAGAATTCTTTCCATAGTAAAGAAAACCCTGAAGACCATTCTCCAGGAAGACGGTGCTTCAGGATCAAAGTCCACCATAAAGAGAAGACTTTATGACCACAAATTTAGCGGGGTCACCACAAGGTGAAAATACAGAGGGCTCTCTCCAAGAAGCAAATACGGAGGGGTCACCCCAAGGAGCAAGTACGGATGGGTCGCCACAAGGTGCAAATAAGGAGGGGTCACAACAAGGAGCAAGTACAGAAGGGTCACCCCCATGGTGCAAATAAAGAGGGGTCACCACAAGGAGCAAATACAGAGGGGTCACTACAAAGTGCAAGCCATTAATCAGCCTGAAAATACAAAAGGCCAGATTAGACTTTACATAGTTATATAGGTTGAAAAAAAACCTAGGTCCATCTAGTTCAACCTACTCCACCAATTATACATTTTGTCACTAAGTCACTTATAACCAACAATGTTGTGTGCACTGAGGAAATCATTCAGGCCTATTTTAAAAGCTGTTATAGTATCTGCCATTACTACCTCTTGTGGTAGGGCATTCCACAGTCTGGCTGCTCTAACTGTAAAGAACCCTTTCGGTGCAACATCACCAATCCTCCAATCCTGAGGCACCAACCCTGTTACAAGAGAGTCTAAGAAGATGAGATGCAGTGGTCTGTCGATTACTGAGCTCAATTCCCTCAATATTTGTGGATGAATCCCATCTGGCCCGGGGGATTTGTCAATGTTTAATTTACTCAAACGCAGGCGTACTTCTTCTTGTGTTAAATTAATTTTATCGGTTGGTGAACTTTGATTTTTAACTTGTTGAATGATCCCTGGAACAGTCAGTTCCTTGGTGAACATGGATGAAAAGGGCCTGTATGATATCTCAGTCTTTTCTTTGTCCTCTATGACTAACTTATTATATTTTAAGGGGCTGATACTATCCTTTGTTTTCCTTTTTACCATAAACATCTAAAGAAGCCGTTGAGTTCTGGAAAAGGAGCAGAGGACAGAAGAGTCTAAGATCAACTTGCACCAGAATGATGGAAGAAGAAAGTCTGGAAAAGGCTTGGTGTGGCTCCTGATCCAGACCACATCCTCTAACACATGACGGAGGCAGTGTGCTGGCTGGGCATGCAGGGCTAACAATGGCCCTGGGGTACTAGTGGTTATTGTTGATGTGACTGAAGACAGAAGCCGTCTGATTAATTCTGAACTGGACGTTGCGAGACTTCCTGCTCAGATTCAATCAAATGCAGCAATAATTGGACGGCGCTTCACAGACAAGTGGACAATGACCCAAAACATCTTGTGAAAGAGAAGTGAAATATTCTGCAATGGCCGAGTCCTCGCTAGATCTCGGCCCCATCAAGCTGCATTTCACAGGATTAAGACAAAATTTAAGGAAAATGTGCCTCAAGCAAGAAACAGCTGAAGAACCCACAGTAAAGCCCTGTTTTTGATGCGTTTTTTGGTGCAGTTTATTGCCTACATCTATATGTTTATCCTTATGCCAGCAAAGTCTATGAGAAATCAGAAATGCTGTGCTCACGTTGCTTTTTCTTTTTTTTTCCTTGCACTTTTTGGTGCAGAAAATAGAAGCAACATGTCAATTGCTGATCCGTTTTTCCTGAGCTTTTAAGCCTTTCCAGCCATTGAATTCATTAAAAAAACCCACACTAAAAATGCATGTGTTTTCTGGTGCGTTTTTTGGCCACAAGGTGCGTTATTTTTTGGTGCAGAAAATTTCTGCAGCGTGCGCACATAATCTAAAGATGGCAAAGCTTCACACAAGAGAAAAACCGCGATGGTGAAGTCCATGGCTGAAAAACTTCAGTCATTGCTGCAAAGGATTCTGTACAAAGGATCAAAAATAAATATTTTATTTATTATAGTTACTTTGTCCAATTACTGTTAAGCCCCTGAAATGAGGAGGCTCTGAACAAAAATGGGTGCAACTTTTTAATGTTTCACAGGATATTGTTGCTCAACCTATTTAATTAAACCTGAAAGTTTCCACTTCGTCTCCATCTCAGTTGTTTCATGTTAAATAAAACAATATTTGGCCTGCAGAGCTGAAATCACAAAGATTCGCCTCTTTACAAATGTTTCTGGACCTAACTATTGTGTGAAGCTTGGGGATATACGTTACATTACTGACCCTCTACTGATCCTCAGTTACCTCTTGTATTATACTCCAGAGCTGCACTCACTATTCTGCTAGTGCAGTCACTGTGTGCATACATTACATTACTGATCTTGAGTTACCTACTGTATTATACTCCAGAGCTGCACTCACTATTCTGCTGGTAAATGCAGCTCTGTAATATATTAGACATCAGTATAATTCTGCAATCATTACATGAGATTTATTAATTACCAGCATTTGGGAAATTTAGACACGGCATTTGTACATAACTTGTACTTCACCCCCTTACACTTGGGGGACTCGGGCCTTAGTTGCTAATAAAAAGTAACATTTGTGATCAGTTTCTCATGGTAAGAGATTTGTTTTGTAATTTATATAGTAACTAGCTGTACTACCCGGATTCGCCCGGGTTTATAACTGTTGTTACCAAAATAGAATGTATTAACAAAAATGTATTCTGCACACAAAAACCACAAAACAAATAGAAATGTAATTATTAAAAGGCAAAAACTAAGCTAATAGAAGCATTTCACAACATATATTTCAACATCACAGATATTCCACACCGATTTAACTAAATTGGCCAAGTAATATGCTCGGTCTGTCTCTTTCCAGGTCTGTCTCTTTCCAGGTCTGTCTCTTTCCAGGTCTGTCTCTTTCCAGGTCTGTCTCTTTCCAGGTCTGTCTCTTTCCAGGTCTGTCTCTTTCCAGGTCTGTCTCTTTCCAGGTCTGTCTCTTTCCAGGTCTGTCTCTTTCCAGGTCTGTCTCTTTCCAGGTCTGTCTCTTTCCAGGTCTGTCTCTTTCCAGGTCTGTCTCTTTCCAGGTCTGTCTCTTTCCAGGTCTGTCTCTTTCCAGGTCTGTCTCTTTCCAGGTCTGTCTCTTTCCAGGTCTGTCTCTTTCCAGGTCTGTCTCTTTCCAGGTCTGTCTCTTTCCAGGTCTGTCTCTTTCCAGGTCTGTCTCTTTCCAGGTCTGTCTCTTTCCAGGTCTGTCTCTGTCTGTCGCTTTCACCGTTTGTCTCTGTCTGTCTCTTTCCCTGTCTGTCTCTTTCCCTGTCTGTCTCTATCTCTCTGTCTCTTTCCCTGTCTGTCTCTATCTCTGTCTGTCTCTCTATCTCTCTCTGTCTGTCTCTCTCTATCTGTCTCCCCACCGACATATTATCTCACATATAAGCTTCTTATACTATGAATGTCCTTTGTTCCTATACCAACCAATCACAGCTCCAACTAATAATCTGTAGTTCCAGGCTCCATTTACTTTAATGGAGGAATGTTTTTTGGAGAGTAACTGTAAAGTGCGGGGTTAAAATTTCCTGTCAAAACATAGGCTACGACTTTCCCTGGGTCACATGAGGCGTCTGTGCAAATTTTTGTGATTGTAAATGCGACGCAGCGTCCGTGCTCACGATTGTGATTGCAGTGTGTCTTCTCCTGCGGAGACACAGCGTCCGTGGTCACGATTGTGATTGCAGTGTGTCTTCTCTTGTGGAGACGCATCGTCCGTGGTCACGATTGTGATTGCAGTGTGTCTTCTCTTGTGGAGACGCATCGTCCGTGCTCACGATTGTGATTGCAGTGTGTCTTCTCTTGCGGAGACGCAGCGTCCATGGTCACGATTGTGATTGCAGTGTGTCTTCTCCTGCGGAGACACAGCGTCCGTGGTCACGATTGTGATTGCAGTGTGTCTTCTCCTGCGGAGACACAGCGTCCGTGGTCACGATTGTGATTGCAGTGTGTCTTCTCTTGTGGAGACGCATCGTCCGTGGTCACGATTGTGATTGCAGTGTGTCTTCTCTTGTGGAGACGCATCGTCCGTGCTCACGATTGTGATTGCAGTGTGTCTTCTCTTGCGGAGACGCAGCGTCCGTGGTCACGATTGTGATTGCAGTGTGTCTTCTCCTGCGGAGACACAGCGTCCGTGGTCACGATTGTGATTGCAGTGTGTCTTCTCTTGTGGAGACGCAGCGTCCGTGCTCACGATTGTGATTGCAGTGTGTCTTCTCTTGTGGAGACGCAGCGTCCGTGCTCACGATTGTGATTGCAGTGTGTCTTCTCCTGCGGAGACGCAGCGTCCGTGCTCACGATTGTGATTGCAGTGTGTCTTCTCTTGTGGAGACGCATCGTCCGTGCTCACGATTGTGATTGCAGTGTGTCTTCTCTTGCGGAGACGCAGTGTCCGTGCTCACGATTGTGATTGCAGTGTGTCTTCTCTTGCGGAGACGCAGCGTCCGTGGTCACGATTGTGATTGCAGTGTGTCTTCTCCTGCGGAGACACAGCGTCCGTGGTCACGATTGTGATTGCAGTGTGTTTTCTCTTGTGGAGACGCAGCGTCCGTGCTCACGATTGTGATTGCAGTGTGTCTTCTCTTGTGGAGACGCAGCGTCCGTGCTCACGATTGTGATTGCAGTGTGTCTTTTCTTGCGGAGACACAGCGTCCGTGCTCATGATTGTGATTGCAGTGTGTCTTCTCTTGCGGAGACGCAGCGTCCGTGCTCACGATTGTGATTGCAGTGTGTCTTCTCTTACGGAGATGCAGCGTCTGTGCTCACGATTGTGATTGCAGTGTGTCTTCTCCTGCGGAAACGCAGTGTCCGTGCTCACGATTGTGATTGCAGTGTGTCTTTTCTTGCGGAGATGCAGTGTCCGTGCTCACGATTGTGATTGCAGTGTGTCTTCTCTTGTGGAGACGCAGCGTCCGTGCTCACGATTGTGATTGCAGTGTGTCTTCTCTTGCGGAGACGCAGCGTCCGTGCTCACGATTGTGATTGCAGTGTGTCTTCTCTTGTGGAGACGCAGGGTCCATGCTCACGATTGTGATTGCAGTGTGTCTTCTCCTGCGGAGACGCAGCGTCCGTGGTCACGATTGTGATTGCAGTGTGTCTTCTCCTGCGGAGATGCAGCGTCCATGCTCACGATTGTGATTGCAGTGTGTCTTTTCTTGCGGAGACACAGCGTCCGTGCTCACGATTGTGATTGCAGTGTGTCTTCTCTTGTGGAGACGCAGGGTCCATGCTCACGATTGTGATTGCAGTGTGTCTTCTCCTGCGGAGATGCAGCGTCCATGCTCACGATTGTGATTGCAGTGTGTCTTTTCTTGCGGAGACGCAGCGTCCGTGCTCACGATTGTGATTGCAGTGTGTCTTCTCTTGCGGAGACGCAGCGTCTGTGCTCACGATTGTGATTGCAGTGTGTCTTCTCTTGCGGAGATGCAGCGTCCGTGCTCACGATTGTGATTGCAGTGTGTCTTCTCTTGTGGAGACGCAGTGTCCGTGGTCACGATTGTGATTGCAGTGTGTCTTCTCCTGCGGAGACGCAGCGTCCGTGGTCACGATTGTGATTGCAGTGTGTCTTCTCTTGTGGAGACGCAGCGTCCGTGCTCACGATTGTAGATGCAGTGTGTCTTCTCTTGTGGAGACGCAGCGTCCGTGCTCACGATTGTGATTGCAGTGTGTCTTCTCTTGTGGAGACGCAGCGTCCGTGCTCACGATTGTGATTGCAGTGTGTCTTTTCTTGCGGAGACGCAGCGTCCGTGGTCACGATTGTGATTGCAGTGTGTCTTCTCCTGCGGAGACGCAGCGTCCGTGCTCACGATTGTGATTGCAGTGTGTCTTCTCTTACGGAGATGCAGCGTCTGTGTTCACGATTGTGATTGCAGTGTGTCTTCTCCTGCGGAAACGCAGTGTCCGTGCTCACGATTGTGATTGCAGTGTGTCTTTTCTTGCGGAGATGCAGTGTCCGTGCTCACGATTGTGATTGCAGTGTGTCTTCTCTTGTGGAGACGCAGCGTCCGTGGTCACGATTGTGATTGCAGTGTGTCTTCTCTTGCGGAGACGCAGCGTCCGTGCTCACGATTGTGATTGCAGTGTGTCTTCTCTTACGGAGATGCAGCGTCTGTGCTCACGATTGTGATTGCAGTGTGTCTTCTCCTGCGGAAACGCAGTGTCCGTGCTCACGATTGTGATTGCAGTGTGTCTTCTCTTGTGGAGACGCAGGGTCCGTGCTCACGATTGTGATTGCAGTGTGTCTTCTCCTGCGGAGACGCAGCGTCCGTGGTCACGATTGTGATTGCAGTGTGTCTTCTCTTGCGGAGACGCAGCGTCCGTGCTCACGATTGTGATTGCAGTGTGTCTTCTCTTGTGGAGACGCAGGGTCCATGCTCACGATTGTGATTGCAGTGTGTCTTCTCCTGCGGAGACGCAGCGTCCGTGGTCACGATTGTGATTGCAGTGTGTCTTCTCCTGCGGAGATGCAGCGTCCATGCTCACGATTGTGATTGCAGTGTGTCTTTTCTTGCGGAGACACAGCGTCCGTGCTCACGATTGTGATTGCAGTGTGTCTTCTCTTGTGGAGACGCAGGGTCCATGCTCACGATTGTGATTGCAGTGTGTCTTCTCCTGCGGAGATGCAGCGTCCATGCTCACGATTGTGATTGCAGTGTGTCTTTTCTTGCGGAGACGCAGCGTCCGTGCTCACGATTGTGATTGCAGTGTGTCTTCTCTTGCGGAGACGCAGCGTCTGTGCTCACGATTGTGATTGCAGTGTGTCTTCTCTTGCGGAGATGCAGCGTCCGTGCTCACGATTGTGATTGCAGTGTGTCTTCTCTTGTGGAGACGCAGTGTCCGTGGTCACGATTGTGATTGCAGTGTGTCTTCTCCTGCGGAGACGCAGCGTCCGTGGTCACGATTGTGATTGCAGTGTGTCTTCTCTTGTGGAGACGCAGCGTCCGTGCTCACGATTGTAGATGCAGTGTGTCTTCTCTTGTGGAGACGCAGCGTCCGTGCTCACGATTGTGATTGCAGTGTGTCTTCTCTTGTGGAGACGCAGCGTCCGTGCTCACGATTGTGATTGCAGTGTGTCTTCTCTTGTGGAGACGCAGCGTCTGTGCTCACGATTGTGATTGCAGTGTGTCTTCTCCTGCGGAGACGCAGTGTCCGTGCTCACGATTGTGATTGCAGTGTGTCTTCTCTTGCGGAGACGCAGCGTCTGTGCTCACGATTGTGATTGCAGTGTGTCTTCTCTTGCGGAGACGCAGCGTCTGTGCTCACGATTGTGATTGCAGTGTGTCTTCTCCTGCGGAGACGCAGTGTCCGTGCTCACGATTGTGATTGCAGTGTGTCTTTTCTTGCGGAGATGCAGTGTCCGTGCTCACGATTGTGATTGCAGTGTGTCTTTTCTTGCGGAGATGCAGTGTCCGTGCTCACGATTGTGATTGCAGTGTGTCTTCTCTTGTGGAGACGCAGCGTCCGTGGTCACAATTGTGATTGCAGTGTGTCTTCTCTTGTGGAGACGCAGCGTCCGTGGTCACGATTGTGATTGCAGTGTGTCTTCTCTTGCGGAGACGCAGCGTCTGTGCTCACAATTGTGATTGCAGTGTGTCTTCTCCTGCGGAGACGCAGTGTCCGTGCTCACGATTGTGATTGCAGTGTGTCTTCTCTTGTGGAGACGCAGCGTCCGTGCTCACGATTGTGATTGCAGTGTGTCTTTTCTTGCGGAGACACAGCGTCCGTGCTCATGATTGTGATTGCAGTGTGTCTTCTCTTGCGGAGACGCAGCGTCTGTGCTCACGATTGTGATTGCAGTGTGTCTTCTCTTGCGGAGACGCAGCGTCTGTGCTCACGATTGTGATTGCAGTGTGTCTTCTCCTGCGGAGACGCAGTGTCCGTGCTCACGATTGTGATTGCAGTGTGTCTTTTCTTGCGGAGATGCAGTGTCCGTGCTCACGATTGTGATTGCAGTGTGTCTTCTCTTGCGGAGACGCAGCGTCTGTGCTCACGATTGTGATTGCAGTGTGTCTTCTCTTGCGGAGACGCAGCGTCTGTGCTCACGATTGTGATTGCAGTGTGTCTTCTCCTGCGGAGACGCAGTGTCCGTGCTCACGATTGTGATTGCAGTGTGTCTTTTCTTGCGGAGATGCAGTGTCCGTGCTCACGATTGTGATTGCAGTGTGTCTTTTCTTGCGGAGATGCAGTGTCCGTGCTCACGATTGTGATTGCAGTGTGTCTTCTCTTGTGGAGACGCAGCGTCCGTGGTCACAATTGTGATTGCAGTGTGTCTTCTCTTGTGGAGACGCAGCGTCCGTGGTCACGATTGTGATTGCAGTGTGTCTTCTCTTGCGGAGACGCAGCGTCTGTGCTCACAATTGTGATTGCAGTGTGTCTTCTCCTGCGGAGACGCAGTGTCCGTGCTCACGATTGTGATTGCAGTGTGTCTTCTCTTGTGGAGACGCAGCGTCCGTGCTCACGATTGTGATTGCAGTGTGTCTTTTCTTGCGGAGACACAGCGTCCGTGCTCATGATTGTGATTGCAGTGTGTCTTCTCTTGCGGAGACGCAGCGTCCGTGCTCACGATTGTGATTGCAGTGTGTCTTCTCTTACGGAGATGCAGCGTCTGTGCTCACGATTGTGATTGCAGTGTGTCTTCTCCTGCGGAAACGCAGTGTCCGTGCTCACGATTGTGATTGCAGTGTGTCTTTTCTTGCGGAGATGCAGTGTCCGTGCTCACGATTGTGATTGCAGTGTGTCTTCTCTTGTGGAGACGCAGCGTCCGTGCTCACGATTGTGATTGCAGTGTGTCTTCTCTTGCGGAGACGCAGCGTCCGTGCTCACGATTGTGATTGCAGTGTGTCTTCTCCTGCGGAGACGCAGCGTCCGTGGTCACGATTGTGATTGCAGTGTGTCTTCTCCTGCGGAGATGCAGCGTCCATGCTCACGATTGTGATTGCAGTGTGTCTTTTCTTGCGGAGACACAGCGTCCGTGCTCACGATTGTGATTGCAGTGTGTCTTCTCTTGTGGAGACGCAGGGTCCATGCTCACGATTGTGATTGCAGTGTGTCTTTTCTTGCGGAGACGCAGCGTCCGTGCTCACGATTGTGATTGCAGTGTGTCTTCTCTTGCGGAGACGCAGCGTCTGTGCTCACGATTGTGATTGCAGTGTGTCTTCTCTTGCGGAGATGCAGCGTCCGTGCTCACGATTGTGATTGCAGTGTGTCTTCTCTTGTGGAGACGCAGTGTCCGTGGTCACGATTGTGATTGCAGTGTGTCTTCTCCTGCGGAGACGCAGCGTCCGTGGTCACGATTGTGATTGCAGTGTGTCTTCTCTTGTGGAGACGCAGCGTCCGTGCTCACGATTGTAGATGCAGTGTGTCTTCTCTTGTGGAGACGCAGCATCCGTGCTCATGATTGTGATTGCAGTGTGTCTTCTCTTGTGGAGACGCAGCGTCCGTGCTCACGATTGTGATTGCAGTGTGTCTTTTCTTGCGGAGACGCAGCGTCCGTGGTCACGATTGTGATTGCAGTGTGTCTTCTCCTGCGGAGACGCAGCGTCCGTGCTCATGATTGTGATTGCAGTGTGTCTTCTCTTGCGGAGACGCAGCGTCCGTTCTCACGATTGTGATTGCAGTGTGTCTTCTCTTACGGAGATGCAGCGTCTGTGCTCACGATTGTGATTGCAGTGTGTCTTCTCCTGCGGAAACGCAGTGTCCGTGCTCACGATTGTGATTGCAGTGTGTCTTTTCTTGCGGAGATGCAGTGTCCGTGCTCACGATTGTGATTGCAGTGTGTCTTCTCTTGTGGAGACGCAGCGTCCGTGCTCACGATTGTGATTGCAGTGTGTCTTCTCTTGCGGAGACGCAGCGTCCGTGCTCACGATTGTGATTGCAGTGTGTCTTCTCTTGTGGAGACGCAGGGTCCGTGCTCACGATTGTGATTGCAGTGTGTCTTCTCCTGCGGAGACGCAGCGTCCGTGCTCACGATTGTGATTGCAGTGTGTCTTCTCTTGCGGAGATGCAGCGTCCATGCTCACGATTGTGATTGCAGTGTGTCTTTTCTTGCGGAGACGCAGCGTCCGTGCTCACGATTGTGATTGCAGTGTGTCTTCTCTTGCGGAGACGCAGCGTCTGTGCTCACGATTGTGATTGCAGTGTGTCTTCTCTTGCGGAGATGCAGCGTCCGTGCTCACGATTGTGATTGCAGTGTGTCTTCTCTTGTGGAGACGCAGCGTCCGTGCTCACGATTGTAGATGCAGTGTGTCTTCTCTTGTGGAGACGCAGCGTCCGTGCTCACGATTGTGATTGCAGTGTGTCTTCTCTTGTGGAGACGCAGCGTCCGTGCTCACGATTGTGATTGCAGTGTGTCTTCTCTTGTGGAGACGCAGCGTCTGTGCTCACGATTGTGATTGCAGTGTGTCTTCTCCTGCGGAGACGCAGTGTCCGTGCTCACGATTGTGATTGCAGTGTGTCTTCTCTTGTGGAGACGCAGCGTCCGTGCTCACGATTGTGATTGCAGTGTGTCTTCTCTTGTGGAGACGCAGTGTCCGTGGTCACGATTGTGATTGCAGTGTGTCTTCTCCTGCGGAGACGCAGCATCCGTGGTCACGATTGTGATTGCAGTGTGTCTTCTCTTGTGGAGACGCAGCGTCCGTGCTCACGATTGTAGATGCAGTGTGTCTTCTCTTGTGGAGACGCAGCGTCCGTGCTCACGATTGTGATTGCAGTGTGTCTTCTCTTGTGGAGACGCAGCGTCCGTGCTCACGATTGTGATTGCAGTGTGTCTTCTCTTGTGGAGACGCAGCGTCTGTGCTCACGATTGTGATTGCAGTGTGTCTTCTCCTGCGGAGACGCAGTGTCCGTGCTCACGATTGTGATTGCAGTGTGTCTTCTCTTGTGGAGACGCAGCGTCCGTGCTCACGATTGTGATTGCAGTGTGTCTTCTCTTGCGGAGACGCAGCGTCTGTGCTCACGATTGTGATTGCAGTGTGTCTTCTCCTGCGGAGACGCAGCGTCCGTGCTCACGATTGTGATTGCAGTGTGTCTTCTCTTGTGGAGACGCAGGGTCCATGCTCACGATTGTGATTGCAGTGTGTCTTCTCCTGCGGAGACGCAGCGTCCGTGGTCACGATTGTGATTGCAGTGTGTCTTCTCCTGCGGAGATGCAGCGTCCATGCTCACGATTGTGATTGCAGTGTGTCTTTTCTTGCGGAGACACAGCGTCCGTGCTCACGATTGTGATTGCAGTGTGTCTTCTCTTGTGGAGACGCAGGGTCCATGCTCACGATTGTGATTGCAGTGTGTCTTCTCCTGCGGAGATGCAGCGTCCATGCTCACGATTGTGATTGCAGTGTGTCTTTTCTTGCGGAGACGCAGCGTCTGTGCTCACGATTGTGATTGCAGTGTGTCTTCTCTTGCGGAGACGCAGCGTCTGTGCTCACGATTGTGATTGCAGTGTGTCTTCTCTTGCGGAGATGCAGCGTCCGTGCTCACGATTGTGATTGCAGTGTGTCTTCTCTTGTGGAGACGCAGTGTCCGTGGTCACGATTGTGATTGCAGTGTGTCTTCTCCTGCGGAGACGCAGCGTCCGTGGTCACGATTGTGATTGCAGTGTGTCTTCTCTTGTGGAGACGCAGCGTCCGTGCTCACGATTGTAGATGCAGTGTGTCTTCTCTTGTGGAGACGCAGCGTCCGTGCTCACGATTGTGATTGCAGTGTGTCTTCTCTTGTGGAGACGCAGCGTCCGTGCTCACGATTGTGATTGCAGTGTGTCTTCTCTTGTGGAGACGCAGCGTCTGTGCTCACGATTGTGATTGCAGTGTGTCTTCTCCTGCGGAGACGCAGTGTCCGTGCTCACGATTGTGATTGCAGTGTGTCTTCTCTTGTGGAGACGCAGCGTCCGTGCTCACGATTGTGATTGCAGTGTGTCTTCTCTTGCGGAGACGCAGCGTCTGTGCTCACGATTGTGATTGCAGTGTGTCTTCTCCTGCGGAGACGCAGTGTCCGTGCTCACGATTGTGATTGCAGTGTGTCTTTTCTTGCGGAGATGCAGTGTCCGTGCTCACGATTGTGATTGCAGTGTGTCTTTTCTTGCGGAGATGCAGTGTCCGTGCTCACGATTGTGATTGCAGTGTGTCTTCTCTTGTGGAGACGCAGCGTCCGTGGTCACAATTGTGATTGCAGTGTGTCTTCTCTTGTGGAGACGCAGCGTCCGTGGTCACGATTGTGATTGCAGTGTGTCTTCTCTTGCGGAGACGCAGCGTCTGTGCTCACGATTGTGATTGCAGTGTGTCTTCTCCTGCGGAGACGCAGTGTCCGTGCTCACGATTGTGATTGCAGTGTGTCTTCTCTTGTGGAGACGCAGCGTCCGTGCTCACGATTGTGATTGCAGTGTGTCTTTTCTTGCGGAGACACAGCGTCCGTGCTCATGATTGTGATTGCAGTGTGTCTTCTCTTGCGGAGACGCAGCGTCCGTGCTCACGATTGTGATTGCAGTGTGTCTTCTCTTACGGAGATGCAGCGTCTGTGCTCACGATTGTGATTGCAGTGTGTCTTCTCCTGCGGAAACGCAGTGTCCGTGCTCACGATTGTGATTGCAGTGTGTCTTTTCTTGCGGAGATGCAGTGTCCGTGCTCACGATTGTGATTGCAGTGTGTCTTCTCTTGTGGAGACGCAGCGTCCGTGCTCACGATTGTGATTGCAGTGTGTCTTTTCTTGCGGAGACGCAGCGTCCGTGCTCACGATTGTGATTGCAGTGTGTCTTCTCTTGTGGAGACGCAGGGTCCATGCTCACGATTGTGATTGCAGTGTGTCTTCTCCTGCGGAGACGCAGCGTCCGTGGTCACGATTGTGATTGCAGTGTGTCTTCTCCTGCGGAGATGCAGCGTCCATGCTCACGATTGTGATTGCAGTGTGTCTTTTCTTGCGGAGACACAGCGTCCGTGCTCACGATTGTGATTGCAGTGTGTCTTCTCTTGTGGAGACGCAGGGTCCATGCTCACGATTGTGATTGCAGTGTGTCTTCTCTTGTGGAGACGCAGCGTCCGTGCTCACGATTGTAGATGCAGTGTGTCTTCTCTTGTGGAGACGCAGCGTCCGTGCTCACGATTGTGATTGCAGTGTGTCTTCTCCTGCGGAGACGCAGCGTCCGTGGTCACGATTGTGATTGCAGTGTGTCTTCTCCTGCGGAGATGCAGCGTCCATGCTCACGATTGTGATTGCAGTGTGTCTTTTCTTGCGGAGACACAGCGTCCGTGCTCACGATTGTGATTGCAGTGTGTCTTCTCTTGTGGAGACGCAGGGTCCATGCTCACGATTGTGATTGCAGTGTGTCTTCTCTTGTGGAGACGCAGCGTCCGTGCTCACGATTGTAGATGCAGTGTGTCTTCTCTTGCGGAGACACAGCGTCCGTGCTCACGATTGTGATTGCAGTGTGTCTTCTCTTGTGGAGACGCAGGGTCCATGCTCACGATTGTGATTGCAGTGTGTCTTCTCTTGTGGAGACGCAGCGTCCGTGCTCACGATTGTAGATGCAGTGTGTCTTCTCTTGTGGAGACGCAGCGTCCGTGCTCACGATTGTGATTGCAGTGTGTCTTCTCCTGCGGAGACGCAGCGTCCGTGGTCACGATTGTGATTGCAGTGTGTCTTCTCCTGCGGAGATGCAGCGTCCATGCTCACGATTGTGATTGCAGTGTGTCTTTTCTTGCGGAGACGCAGCGTCCGTGCTCACGATTGTGATTGCAGTGTGTCTTCTCCTGCGGAGACGCAGCGTCCGTGCTCACGATTGTGATTGCAGTGTGTCTTCTCCTGCGGAGACGCAGCGTCCGTGCTCACGATTGTGATTGCAGTGTGTCTTCTCTTGTGGAGACGCAGGGTCCATGCTCACGATTGTGATTGCAGTGTGTCTTCTCTTGTGGAGACGCAGCGTCCGTGCTCACGATTGTAGATGCAGTGTGTCTTCTCTTGTGGAGACGCAGCGTCCGTGCTCACGATTGTGATTGCAGTGTGTCTTCTCTTGTGGAGACGCAGCGTCCGTGCTCACGATTGTGATTGCAGTGTGTCTTTTCTTGCGGAGACGCAGCGTCCGTGGTCACGATTGTGATTGCAGTGTGTCTTTTCTTGCGGAGATGCAGTGTCCGTGCTCACGATTGTGATTGCAGTGTGTCTTCTCCTGCGGAGACGCAGTGTCCGTGCTCACAATTGTGATTACAATCATTTTCAAAAAGAAACTGAGTATTAGCTGACAGAATTGCAGGGGTGCCAATACTTTTGGCCAGCACTGTATGCTGAATTCCCTCTGTTCCGGGCAGAGGTCCACACACTGTGATGTTGGTGGCCTCCACCGTGTGAAGATGTGACCCAGGTTTGACTGATGTCAGAAGTGGCTGATGACAGAACAATAGCACAGCATAGCACCCGATATGTCAGGCATCAGAAGTTCCGCCAAGATATGAACCTGTTTCCAGAAATGTGTGTTCCTGTGATTTCCTCTGGTATTGGGGTCAGCTTGTGTTCATATCCAGCCGAGGGCAATACCCCACAGAGGCGAGGTTAGAGCGCTCCTGTGACATTACTGCTTCTGTTCACTGATAAGACCTGTAGTAAGAGCGCGTACAAGCCACACGTAATCTGTATCGCTCCGGACCTTTGGGGCTTTTGCTTAGGTTATTGTCGCGGTTCTGTATCGTTTCTATGGCTTTTCTATTGGTATTTCCCTTTTGTACAGGATTAGTGCATTAGTTTGTCGTATCTTGATTCCCACCCCTGTAAATGCCCATATAAAATGTGTAACGTGACTACATTTATTGACATTCATTTAAGTTATCTGCATCTCTATTTACCAAATAATGAATCGTGTATAATGCAAGAATTCAGTAGGGAAGATTGTGCAACCAGATCTGGTGAGGGGAATGTCACCAGTGCACCCCTGGATGCTAAAATATTGGGCCAACTATTTTATTTGGGGATTCGGTTGTAGAAGCTTTTCCTCATCCTACAGTCAGAGGTTTAGTGCATCTTGGAAATATCTGTGGACAGAATGGATGAACGATAGTTTACATGAACATTTTAGGAGATGTTTTATTGGTATTGAGCGTTCTATGGTAAAAACCATATTCTGCAACAGAGAGTGGCTGCTTCTCTGGAATATTTGAGGTTTTATGGCACCGCCCGGCTATAAAACTACCGTATATGTTCTGGAGACCTCACACGATCCGTCGTCCCTGTAATCAGTAATGTTCATAATGTGACGCCCAGTACAACATGGGGCACATTTTACCAAAAGTCAGTATGGGAGGCTTGATTGTATATTTCTGTCACTAGATCTGTCCTGGCGTCACTATAACATGCATGTACATATTGCTGTCCGGTAGCCTAGGCTCTGGCCTTGAATATTGGAGCATAGATGCACCAGGCTGGATGTGTCAGACTATAAAATATCTTGGATGAAATAAGCAGCACCGGAGGAGTCTGGCAGCCTCTTTTCTCTTCTGTAAAGTGTTACAAGAACATTTGGGAAAGGAATTAATTAATCTTAATAGAGGCATCTTTGGATAATTGCCGCAGAAAATTAGATGGTGGTTCTGACAGGTAGACATGAAAATAGTGAAGCTGCCTTTTCATTGGGATCTGCAGAATTTAGAAATGATTTAAACCCTTCTCATAAGTGTTGGCTAAATATAAGACTCTGATGTGCGCTACTACAGATGGGGAAAACAGGAAGTGGCTCTGATATTTTTAGAAGAGAGAGAGCAGCTCGTTGTGAAGCGTTGAGCGTGCAGATACTTATAATGATATTGTAACCACAAACGTCAGTCTAGAAATTTCAGGACGATCAGAGGCAGTGGTTTCTATCTATTACATTGTTGAATGTTTTCACTCCCTGACTGATATTTAATAATAATAATAATAATAATAATAATAATCTTTATTTCTATAGCGCCAACATATTCCGTAGCGCTTTACAATTCAGGAGGATCATATACAAACAAGTAACAGTTATAGAAATACAATATTTAGAGGGGAAAAAAAATACAACCCTGCTCGTGAGAGCTTACAATCTACAATGAGATGGGGGGAGAGGCAAGGTTCAAGTGCTTATTTACAATGACAATCCAACCATCTCCCGGAAATGGGGCTGGATAATGGTTTCCTGGACCAGTGGGCCCGAGCCTTGAGATGCCTTTGGGTGCCATGGAGTTTGATGTGGAGCTATGTTGTGAGAGGTTGTAGAGGGACTATGTGAATCGAATCTGATTAGGGAGTGTGATAGGCCGCCCTAAAAAGATGCGTCTTTGGTATTTGGTAAGTTGGATTTGTAGCCAGGGCTGTGGAGTCGGTAAGCCAAACCCTCCGACTCCTCAATTTCCCTGACTCCGACTCCCTCATACATGGCTCACGTTTAAGTGACAAAATTACTATAGTAACATGGTAACATCAGGATTTTAATCAATAATCAAGCTATTTAAATAGAACAAAATATATTTGTTGGAATACAACTTTAGAACATAAAAAAACTTAAATAAATTGTAAATATACAATACACTATGCAATAAGTGGAAAAAAAACTATTTTCAACAAAAAAACGTACTGAATAACATTTGTGCAGTCTATGAATTTGTTCTGAGAAATAATATGACCTCCATCAGATCCTCCTTCATAGATGACCTCAAATCTGACCTACTTATAATAAGGCTGAAGAACAACCTCTCTACAGTAACTTGGATTGGTGGCAAAGCAGTGACCACACGGGTAACATCAATAACAATATCAGGGTATAAAGGAATGGCCTCATTCACAGTCAGTTTTGATGAACGGTTGAACTACTTCTTTGAGAGCAAGTGAAAAATTTTGCTGATATCTGGTCAATCTGTTTGCTATGGGAGTGGAATCTTTTTCTCTGCAGCAACACTTTGCTGCTGCATGTCGTCCAAATACTTTTCAAAAGTAAACTCCTTATCTGAGGAGGCTGAAGATATGGAGCAGTAGCACTGGATGACACAACTCATCATCTGAGGAGGCTGACATCCAGCAGCAGTAGCACTGGATGACGCAACTCATCTGATGAGGCTGAAGATATGGCAGCAGTAAGACTGGATGACACAACTCCTCATCTGATGAGGCTGAAGATATGGCAGCAGTAGCACTGGATGACACAATTCCTCATCTGATGAGGCCGAAGATATGGCAGTAGTAGCCCTGCATGACACAACTCCTCTTGCTCTTTGCCGTCCTGTAGTGGCTCATCCTAACTGCTACTTCTGTCACAGCTTCTTTTCCTTTAGTAAGCTGTTGATCATCTAGCAATATACGATGACTTGGGTCCATCAAACAGCGGTCAGAATAATTTTATTTTCCAATAGCAGTGTCTTCCTCCATTTCACTGAAGCAGCAATGCCATCTGCAATTAAACCTCTTTGGGACAGGAAAAACTGCAAGTTCTCCCACTTGTTCACGAAAATGCCAGGATTTAAATACTCATCTTGTCATTTTGTTAGTCACTGTAAATGGTTGATGAAGCAATTCCTTCAATTCAGCCACCTGTATCCATTGATCTTCACTTAGTGTTACCTGAGGGTTGGCCATGTTTATAACAAAGGGTTTCAGCTCAAGTAATCGCTGAATCAGTAAATAAGTACTGCCCCAACAAGTGGCCTGATCGAGAATTCCCCATTTTCCAGCACATCTCTTCAAGATGGAATCAATTTTAGGGGTTCTGGCCACAATAACTAATTTCCTCACTTTGCCAATCAGAGTTGCAGCATGTCCCTCTTGCAGACGATCTCTTATTGCCGTCTGTAGCGTGTGCACAACAGCGCATGTGATGAATAGGAGAGATGTGAAGCGACTTCAACAAGATCATCACATTCTAAAGGATCACTCTGCTGTTCTTCTGTAGTAATATCTGTGTTCCTCGGTTACAGGAGCAGGACTGCGGCTCCATCTCGCACATACTGAATCTGAAGTTCTCTTCTAGCTGCTTTTCACCTTCATTATTCTCATTCATCAGTTTCCTTGTACTTATCATGTGTGAAGCATTGCCAGGTACAATAATAAGAAGCTATTCTAGCGGGTCTGAGATGAGTGCAGGTGTTGCTTCCTTTTTTCCCTTACCTGTAGGGGAGTAGCTTCACTACTGAGCGTGTACATAAAGTGCAGCACAGATTCACCTCAACTATAAGTAAGTATATTTCTAAGGCTAGTTTCACACTTGCGTTGGACGGCTTCCGTAGCATTGCGTTGTGTGACGGATGCAACGGATGCGTTGAATATAGTGGCGCAACGCAATGCTACGGATCGTACAAAACAACGGAAAGCTTTATTTTTTTTTCTTCTTTTTTTACAGTTTACCGGCAGCCGACTATTGTGAATGATCAGCCGATCGCTCTCAATAGCCGGCGGCCGAGCGCTCAGCTGGGCACCCTCACATGCCGGCGGCCGGGCGATCAGCTGAGCGACCTCACATGCCGGCGGCCGGGCGATCAGCTGAGCGACCTCACATGCCGGCGGCCGGTCGCTCAGCTGAGCGCTGTCACATGCCGGCGGCCGGTCGCTCAGCTGAGCGCTGTCACTTGCCGGCGGCCGGTCGCTCAGCTGAGCGCTCTCACTTGGGCGCTCACTGAGCGCTGTCACTTGCCGGCGGCCGGGTATGCCGGCGGGCGCTCAGCTGAGCGCTCTCACTTGGGCGCTCAGCTGAGCGCTGTCACTTGCCGGCGGCCGGTCGCTCAGCTGAGCGCTCTCACTTGGGCGCTCACTGAGCGCTGTCACTTGCCGGCGGCCGGGCATGCCGGCGGGCGCTCAGCTGAGCGCTCTCACTTGGGCGCTCAGCTGAGCGCTGTCACTTGCCGGCGGCCGGGCATGCCGGCGGGCGCTCAGCTGAGTGCTCTCACTTGGGCGCTCAGCTGAGCGCTGTCACTTGCCGGCGGCTGGGCATGCCGGCGGGCGGGCGCTCAGCTGAGCGCTGTCACTTGCCGGCGGCCAGGCATCGAGAGACAACAAAAATAAAGTTTGTGATTAAAAAAAAAAAAAGAGCATGCGCAGTGAAATCCTACGGATTGCGCTGCTCAAAAAAAGTTACATGCTGCGTTCCTTCCGCCCGATGCAGCGTCAAAATAACGATGCTGCGTCGTCCAGCGGGTGCAACCCAGACACTTGCGTTACGGTGCGTCATCCATACAAGTCTATGGAGAATAGTGCAGTGCGTTAACGGACTGCGCTATTCTCAATAGTGACGGAATGCGCTGAACGCAAGTGTGAAAGTACTCTAAAGCTGTTATTGCCATTAATTTCTCACCAAATGTCAGTAACAACCTATCTAATCCGCACAGGCAAAGAAGTCAAACCATAGAGCTACATGCACATGCTACAGTTTTTGGTGCAGTTTTGATGTTAGAAAGTTCTCACTTTTGACTTTCCACAAAGTCTGAAAATTCAGATTTGCTGCGCTCATGTTGCAGTTTTTTTGTTTGCAGTTTATTTGTCACAAACTTCTGACAAGAAAACTGCAGAATGTTCTACCTACGTGCATTTCTGGCTTGCTTCTACTGAAAAACCCATAAAACATACATGGTCAAAATGTAGCATCATTACAAGCGGGGTCTTTTTACATTTCTGGCACAAGGTGCCATACTGCAGCGTGCGCATGTAGCCTAATAATGAGAAATCACACAAGGAAAAAGTATTAAACACAAGAAATAAAAGAGATGTAAAAAGCCCTGGAAAGTCCTGACACCGGCTGAAATTTATCAGTACTTAGAAAGCAATCCTGCCACTTAGGGTAAGTGCCCATGATCAGTAATAGCAGCATTTTTGACACAGTGTATTTTCCCTACTTCCAAAATGCTGCATTGTACAATAGAAGCACAGTGGATGTGACATAAAGAAATCCCATGCCCACTGTTTCTTTACTCCTCAGCGCAAACTGATCTGCGGCGCGGCTTTCTTAGCCGCAGTATGTCAATTTATGCTGCGGAGATGCAAGTGTTCTCTGCAGGGAGAACACAAAGTCTGCAGCGCCTCGAATCCTGATCGTGGGCACAGGCCGCTGCGGTCTCCTGTGAAGAGCACTCGCGGCCCCACAGGAAAGAACACGCTGCGTCCAGGACACAGCGTGTCCTGATCATGTGCACCCAACCTTAGTGAAAAATAATATCAGCTGTTCAACTGATGGCCGAAAAAAAGGTGTTTCATTACCAAGGAGCCACACAAGAAACATCTGATGTTGGGTAAAAACCCAGAAGTGGAAAGATCATTTCACCATACACCGGCCACGACCAGGTGCTCCCCGCAAGATTTCTGACAGAGTGAAAATAATTATTAGAATAGTTGTCCAAGAGCCAAGATTTACCTGTGGAGAGCTACAGAAAGACCTGGACTCAGCAAGTACAATTGTATCTAAGAAAACAATAAGTAATGTGCTCCCCCTCCATGGGCTGTACGCACGCTCTTGTACGCACGCTCCTGTATGCACTCTCCTGTATGCACGCTCCTGTACGCACGCTCCTGTACGCACGCTCCTGTACGCACGCTCCTGTACGCACGCTCATCACACAAGACTCCATTGCTGAACAAAAAGCAGGTTCAAGTGCATTTCAAGTTTCCTCCACTATATTTAGAGAAGCTTGTGAAATACTGGAAAATATAATCCGGTCAGATGAGACAAAAACTGAACTCTTTGGAGGCCATAATGCACACCATGTTTAGAGGCCAAAAGAAAATCACCCCAAAACACCAACACCATTGAGCTGTGGAGGTGGGAATATCGTGTTGGGAGCGGTTTTTCAGTAGACTGCACTGACAAACCTCATTTAATTAAAGGAAGGATGAATGGACAAATGTACCAAGACATTGCTGATAAATATCTGCTGCCATCTACCAGGATGAAGAACATGAAACGAGGGTGGAGATTTCACAAGACAATGATCCCAAACACACAGCGAAGGAAACTCAACTGGATTCAAAGAAAGAAAATAAATCTGCAAGAATGGCCGAGCTGATTACCGGGGTGGAATCAATTTGGAAGGAACTAAAGCTCAGAGTTTGTAAGAAGGAGCCAGGACCTGTGTGTGTGTGTGTGTGTGTGTGTGTGTGTGTGTGTGTGTGTGTGTGTGTAAGAATGGGCCAAGATCCACCTGAGCAATGTAGGTGAATAGTGTCTCAATACAGGGTTCAGCCGGACTTTAGTTATAGAACATACCCAAGCACCCCAAATGCTCAATTGAGTGGTTAGTATACGAGCAGCGCCCGAACTAGGACATACTTTATATTTTTTTTTTATTTAAAACTCCGTGTTAAGGTTTGAGCCCCTGACACCAAGTGTTCAGTACAAACCCCAAACATTACAGGTCAGGGTCGCTCATCCCTAGTTGTTACCAATATCTGGTGAATGATTCACATCAATAGCACTTTTAGAAATTTATTTACTTAGAAAATTGGTGACGTGTTCAATATCCTCTGTATTTGTAACTGTAAATTTACTGCAAGGAACACAAAGGAACTCTGAGCTTCTACAGATTTACTGTAGTTTCTGTTTTTACACCTCGGCTACAAGGAGCAGAAACTAGAAAGCAAGAGTGAACATTTCATCCGCATTTCTACACGTTATATGTGGAAGCAAAACTAAATTAAACACCACGATTTAATGCCGTTGGACCCCCTTCCGGGGGACTTTTCGGACTTACAGATTCCAGTTCCTGTGGTCCGGGAGTTTAAATATCTGGGAGTAATTGTCAGCCCAATCCCGAAGGATTTCCAGGCCCTAAATCTGGAACCCCTGTTACAGCGATTCAGAGCAAAAGTGCATACCTGGTGCCGTTTGCCGCTATCAAATGTCGGCAGATCCAATTTAATTAAAATGGTAATGATGCCACAATTACTATACCTTATACATAATTCTCCAGTGTGGATATGTAGGGAATTTTTTGTAAAAATTAATACAATATTCCGGGAACTTATTTGGAAGAAAAAGCAAGCTAGGATTCGACTGGAAGTGCTACAGCGGGGAAAGGAGGAGGGAGGACTGGCGGTACCAAACCCATATATATACTATATAGCCTCCCAGATGCAACATCTGAGGGGTTGGGGCAAAGAAGGAGGGTATGATACCAGTGGTGATATAGTGAGAGAGGGATCAGTATGGAAGTACCCAGGTTGCCGGTTGGATGTGGGACAAAGACAGATGAATGGGGCACGATATCCCACACTGGCTATGATATTCCGGGTGTGGGACAGGGGTAAGTCTCTTTTGGGGATAAGCGGACCTACAGAGCTCTGGCCACTGTGGCAGAACCCCGACTTGCCAGAAATTAAAAAATTAGTAGGGTTCAGAGGATGGGAGGATAAAGGGATCCATTTAGTGTCACAAGTACTACAAAATAATACTCTTAAAAGCTTTGAACAATTGAGAACGGAGTTTCACCTTCCGCATGTCTTCTTTTATCAGTATTTGCAGCTGAGACACGCACTGGAAAGACAGGGGAGGACAAACCCGGTCACAGTGACACATAATCAAACATTACATAGGCTGCTTACATCTGAGTCCTCTAAGGGTCTTATTTCGGAACTATATAAAAAATTACTACCTGCCCATCTGGAAACACATCCATTGCTTGTTAAAAGCAAATGGGAACGAGACGTCGGTCCCCTGACGGAAGGCCAGTGGTCTGATATATTGGAACAAGTTCCTAAACTGGCGGTATCGGAGTGCCAAAGGCTGTCTCAAATATATCTCATCCACAGGGTATATAAAACTCCCAGTCTACTATTTAGGATGGGACTCAGACCAGACGCACAGTGTGTTAGGTGTGGACAGGATGATGCCCATTTGATGCATGTTATGTGGGAGTGTGGACACATTGGTGATTTCTGGAACCAAACCCTGGGACTTATAGGTCAAATATATCATATCACAATACAACCGTCGCCCCGCCTGTGCCTGCTGAGTCTATGGGAAGGAGAAGTGGATCCGGATTCTCCAACAGCCCTGGGAATAGCCCGTATCTTGTACCAAGCAAGAAAGCTACTTGCATATCACTGGTTAGACCCTCTACCACCCACATTACCAGAGCTCAAAAACAAATTAAATAACGTCATAAGATTGGAAATGGGAGTTTATTTAAAAAGAAAAACATTGAAAAAGTTTTACAACATTTGGCGGCCATGGATGGAGTTGCCGGGCCTCCCCTCTAGTGCACTGGTTCGGGATGCAATGCTGGACCGGTTACTGTTGTGCCTGCAGTGATGGCATGTGTGAGGAAGGGAATTAAAACTAGTTTTTTCTGTGGCGAAATGGACTTTGAATGAAGAGGTGAGAGAGGACTGGAACGGTTTCATGGATGACTGCGCGGAGAGGGAGGAGCAGGAGAGTATAGCAATATGATGTGCAGCGACACGGCTGATGGAGGAGGTGTTCCTGTTAGTCTGAGGCATTATTGCATAATTTAAGTTTTGTTTATTTGTAGAGCCACGAGGTTTGTAGGCTCAAGTTATATAATATAATTATGATTTGAGAACTCTATTATTATATTTACATATATGCAGAGAAAGAACCTGATTTATAAATCACATGTGTTTATCTGTTTATTGTTATCAGTTATATGAAAAGTGAAATACTCTCTGTATTGATCCCTAATGATTTAATAAAAAAAGATCTGATTTAAAAAAAAAAATTAAACACCACGATACTTTGGGCAAAATGCTGTATCTACACTTTTACAAAGTATTATGAAACCCAGCATAATAATATGCCATGAGGGATAAAGCCTGAATGTGAATATTCACATAGAGAGAGGCAGATGTTAGCAGGGGTCATCTGACACAAAAATAACAAAGCACCAACATTCACTCCATCCTCTCCCTGGAAATCAAGTATTACTGATATTGCTTTGAAAATCAATGTAAGATTAATAACCTTTTTAGGGTATAGTAGCCTGTTAGACCCTGCCATAAGCAGAGTCTAACAGGCTGTGTTGGTGTAAATCTGAGAGGTGTCATACACTACAGTGCATGAGCATTACAGTGTATGAAACTCACAACATTTATTTCCTATGGTGAAAAAGGTTACAAATTAAACAAAAACACCAGAAAGTTAGAAATGGAATAAAAAGTGATCAACAGGGGTGTATGTTTTAAAAACAAAATGGTGTAACTGAAATCGACAGCTCATACTGCATAAATGAAGTTGTTTGATTCTTCAAGTCAAAAAATTACAGGTCCCAAAATATTGCGTTTAGGGTGCAAAATTAGGAAATCATAGAAAACCTCAATAAATGTGGTATTTAATTGTACTGGTCTGAAGAACAAAACAGACTCATCACTGTTACTGCAGAGTGAACGGCATAAAAAGAAAAAAATCTGGAATTGCCGGATTTGTTCATTATGTGTGCAAACAAAAAAACTGAATTAAAAGTGATTCTAAATGGGGAAAATATTTACTAGAAAGCCCTTAATTTCCTGCATCAGTGATTTTATGATGATTGGGAATAAATATCAGTGTTAAAGGGAACCTGTCAGGTCCCATATGCGTTCTGACCTACAAGCAGGGTGATGTGTGGCCTAATAACCCCTTCCTACCCATCGCTGTGTTGTAATAATGTGTAATATGAATTTATAAAAAAAAGTTTAAATAACCTACATGTTCCCTATTTAAATAAGCAGAGGGTCTAGTCCCCTGGGCGTCGCTTCACCACGTGGGCATTTGCATACTTTTTGTGGTATCACGCCCCTGTGGGTGTGATACCATGGATTGACATGAGCGACGTCACTGTCAGTTCCTGGAGATCGTGTGCGCTTGCCATTCGCACAGTTTTATTTTTATCTGCGCATGCTGAGAAGACTCCTGCGGGTCCGACCATGCGCAGAGCACATCTGAGGCCGCAAGTAAACACTCGGATAAGGCTAGTTTCACACTAGCGTTGAACGTTATCCGTTGCATTGCGTTGTGTGACGGATGCAACGGATGTGTTGCATATAGTAGCACAACAGATGCAACGGATGCTGCAAAATAACGGAATCCGTTTTTATTCTTTTTTATTTTTTTTTTAGTTTTACCGGCGGCAGACTATTGTGAACTATCAGCTGATCGCTCTCAGTAGCCGGCCGCCGGGTTCTCAGCTGATCGCTCCCTGCAGCCGGCCGCTGGGTGATCAGCTGATCGCTCCCTGCAGCCGGCCGCTGGGTGATCAGCTGAGCGCTGTCACTTGCCGGCGCCCGGGCATGCCGGCGGGCGGGCGCTCAGCTGAACGTTCGGCCACCGCGAGGCAAAATAAAGTGTGTGATTTATAAAAAAAAAAAATGCATGCGCAGTGAAATCCAGAGGATTCCGCTGCTCTAAACAACGTTACATGCTGCATTCCTCCCGCTGGGCAGAAGCAATGGAGCGTCGCCCAGCGGAAGCAACGCAGGTCCTTTTGGTACAATCCGTCAACCATACAAGTCTATGGGAAACAGCGGAATCCGTTAACGGATTCCGCTGTTTTCCAAAAGGGCGGATTGTAACAGAAGGAAAACAACGCAAGTGTGAAAGTAGCCTTGGAAGGCTGCGGATTGAAAAGTGCGCACGTGCGGGATCTCCAGGAGCTGACTGTGACGTTGCTCATGTAAATCCATGTTATCACACCCACAGTGGCATGATACCACGGAAAACATGCAAACGCCCACGGGGAGAAGCGACGCCCAAGGAACTAGACCCTCTGCTTATTTACATAGGGAACATGTAAGTAATAAAATGATTTCTTATAAATTCATATTACACAATATTACAACACAGGGATGGGTAGGAAAGGGTTATTTGGCCATACATCACCCTGTTTGTGGGTTAGAACGCATATGGGACCTGACTGGTTCCCTTTTATAGGGTGGCCTTTCTCCTGTTCCTATTGTCAGGCTCGCAGTGCTCTTCTGCGTCTCGGGTACCTGCTTGCCTTTTATGTCTTCCTTTTGGGTTTTTGCATGGTTTGGGTCGGTGTCATGCTTGACCCACAAGCCTTATCTCTGCTCTCTAATGCTGCATAAACCTGCATGGTGGAAGCGCAGGGAGCGAGCGATCTGTCCGGCTTCAGTGCACCGCGTGCAGGAGACCATAGCATCCAGCTTGTAAGCGCTCATGCCCTTCTTAGGAGATGGGCCACCTCTGCGGTGGCTGGTAACATTGACAATGAGCAATACATCCTCCATTTTTGAGTACGTAGATTATTTTTAATTGTACTTTTTTTTGTAAGAATTGTCTACATGGCATTGTTACACTTTTATTAAACTGTACTAAAAGATGTCAACCAGAAAGCATGCTTGGTGAGTTTTCAGAGAATAGTGTTTTATGTCCTGACTATAGAGCACTCATTATCCTGATTGATGGGGTTCAGGTGATGGAGCTGTTGAATGACCCTGTAGCCACTGCGCAGTACATCCAGAAACGAAAAGTCGCTCCACATGGTTTCTTATAAAAACAGACACTTTTTTTTTCTTCATATCATAAAAATATAGCAAAATTATATAATTGGTATTTACTAAGCTGGCCAGACACATGAGCAGGCCTGAGAGAAAAGTGTTTTATTCCTATACAGGCCACCAGTTATTATACAAACTTCTATTTGCACCCCATTCCATATCAGACCCCATTCCATATCGTCCCCCATTCTATATCGTCCCCCATTCCATATCGTCCCCCATTCCATATCGTCCCCCATTCCATATCGTCCCCCATTCTATATCGTCCCCCATTCCATATCGTCCCCCATTCCATATCGTCCCCCATTCCATATCGTCCCCCATTCCATATCGTCCCCCATTCCATATCGTCCCCCATTCCATATCGTCCCCCATTCCATATCGTCCCCCATTCCATATCGTCCCCCATGCCATATCGTCCCCCATTCCATATCGTCCCCCATGCCATATCGTCCCCCATTCCATATCGTCCCCCATTCCATATCGTCCCCCATTCCATATCGTCCCCCATTCCATATCGAGCCCCATTCCATATCGAGCCCCATTCCATATCGTCCCCCATTTCATATCGTCCCCCATTCCATATCGGACCCCATTCCATAGCGGGCCCCATTCCATAGCGGGCCCCATTCCATAGCGGTCCCCATTCCATATCGTCCCCCATTCCATATCGAGCCCCATTCCATAGCGGGCCCCATTCCATAGCGGGCCCCATTCCATAGCGGGCCCCATTCCATAGCGAGCCTCATTCCATAGCGAGCCCCATTCCATATCGGACCCCATTCCATAGCGGGCCCCATTCCATATCGTCCCCCATTCCATATCGTCCCCCATTCCATATCGAGCCCCATTCCATAGCGAGCCTCATTCCATAGCGAGCCCCATTCCATATCGGACCCCATTCCATAGCGAGCCCCATTCCATAGCGGTCCCCACTCTGTAATCTTGCTCCTTATTGTTCACCATGGTGCGCTTTAGCTAACATGGGATATAGGAAAAGAAGGTCAAATGTTGCCTTTTGTTCTGCGAGAGGAAGTCGATCAGGAAGAGCTGGATGTGTCCCACGGAAGTCTCCTGCTACTGATAAGAAAACCCAACTGTGGCAGCTTTGGATGCAAAATTATCAAAATGCTAAAAGAACAAACAATACTAAAGTAATTGTGACTTATAAGTGGCATTAACTCTTCAGCACCCAATGCATGTACTCTCGTGCCACACCGCACCTCATGCATAGATCACAAATGATCATTCTTCTGAGAAGAATCCGGCAGGAGTCTCCGCATCAGACGGTTTTACAGGAATGTTAAAATGCAGGGTGTGCCACAGTTCTGGTTCTAGAGATATTCTATACCCAGCCTTCCTCCAAAATGGCAAATCAGCAAAAGTCAGCACTGTGCACCCACAACAAAACCACAGCACAGGCCTCAGCACTACATCCAAGAAACCCCAAATAAAGATACAGAGCCTAGTCTTATTGATAAACCTCTGTCAAACAGTGGACACTATTGTGTCTTAAGGTTGTGATATTCATGACCTCAAAAGTAGGGAATTTGGGACAAATGTCAGCTGATTGAAGGTTCAGCAGATGACTGTAGTACAAAGCTAGATTTACACTGAATTTACAGTGAAACATTTTCTAAGTTACCTCCTGTATTGTACTCCAGAGCTGCGCTCACTATTCTGCTGGTGCAGTCACTGTGTACATACATTATATTACTGATCCTGAGTTACCTCCTGTATTATACTCCAGAGCTACGCTCACTATTCTGCTGGTGCAGTCACTGTGTACATACATTATATTACTGATCCTGAGTTACCTCCTGTATTATACTCCAGAGCTGCGCTCACTATTCTGCTGGTGCAGTCACTGTGTACATACATTATATTACTGATCCTGAGTTACCTCCTGTATTATACTCCAGAGCTGCACTCACTATTCTGCTGGTGCAGTCACTGTGTACATACATTACATTACTGATCCACAGTTACCTCCTGTATTATACTCCAGAGCTGCACTCACTATTCTGCTGGTGCAGTCACTGTGTACATACATTACATTACTGATCCTGAGCTACCTCCTGTATTATACTCCAGAGCTGCACTCACTATTCTGCTGGTGCAGTCACTGTGTACATACATTACATCACTGATCCTGAGTTCCCTCCTGTATTATACTCCAGAGCGGCGCTCCTTTCTCCTATTAGGTACTCTTGCACTGAGTACTCCTACCACACTATCCCGTAGAGCTTCAAGCATCCCTGTGACTGGCAGTGTCCTCTTATTTACCTAATCTATGTGCCGCGCATTCACATCTGATCTTTGCCGGTCTGCTCGCTACAGTCATCATCTGGCCACTTGCTCTTCATGTGCGGTCACACACAACTAGAGCAGAAGATGGGAGGGCACTGGCGTCGCCTCACATAGCGCATGCAGCAGTCTGATACAGCAACACACAGTATTCACAAAGATAGCGCCGGAGATGGTGCTATGCGCAGGCGCCGACTCCAAAGCTATTTTAGTGAAATGTTTTCTGCAATGCTGCTGCGCACACACCGGAATTTACATCTATGATGGTGACTGGGGAGGAAGGCCAGGCAGACGGGGGCAGGAATAAGTAGCAAACCCCGACCCACATACTCCTGCACCTGTCAATCAAATAGCAGGGCATTGCTGGAACTTTACTTGCACATACAGTACAGACCAAAAGTTTGGACACACCTCATTCAAAGAGTTTTCTTTATTTTCATGACTCTAAAAATGGTAGATTCACATTGAAGGCATCAAAACTATGAATTATCACATGTGGAATGAAATACTTAACAAAAAAGTGTGAAACAACTGAAAATATGTCTTATATTCTAGATTCCTCAAAGTAGCCGCCTTTTGCTGTGATTACTGCTTTGCACACTCTTGGCATTCTCTTGATGAGCTTCAAGAGGTAGTCACCGGAAATGGTTTTCCAACAGTCTTGAAGGAGTTCCCAGAGATGCTAAGCACTTGTTGGCCCTTTTGCCTTCACTCTGCGGTCCAGCTCACCCCAAACCATCTCGATTGGGTTCAGGTCTGGTGACTGTGGAGGGCAGGTCATCCGGCGTAGCACCCCATCACTCTCCTTAGTTAGATAGCCCTTGTTTGAGGTCATTGTCCTGTTGAAAAATAAATGATGGTCCAACTAAACACAAACCGGATGGAATAGCACGCCGCTGCAAGATGCTGTGGTAGCCATGCTGGTTCAGTATGCCTTCAATTTTAAAAAAATCCCCAACATTGTCACCAGCAAAGCCCCCCCCCACACCATCACACCTCCTCCACCATGCTTCACGGTAGGAACCAGCCATGTAGAGTCCATCCGTTCACCTTTTCTACAAAGACACGGTGGTTGGATCCAAAGATCTCAAATTTGGACTCCTCAGCCCAAAGCACAGATTTCCCCTGGTCTAATGTCCGTTCCTTGTGTTCTTTAGCCCAAACGAGTCTCTTCTGCTTGTTGCCTGTCCTTAGCAGTGGTTTCCTAGCAGCTATTTTACCATGAAGGCCTGCTGCACAAAGTCTCCTCTTAACAGTTATTCTAGAGATGAGAAGGTGTGTCCAAACTTTTGGTCTGTAATGTATCTCTGAAATAAAACCTCCAGCCTCCGCACACAAGCTCTGCTCGCACCCAGCACCAGTACAGCACCGGCTTTACTTTATGAAAATCCTGCTGGTTGGATGTTATCATCACCAAAGGTCCATTCTTGCGTTAATAAAAGCAATCTCTGGCTGTGTACCACAGAGCGATTTATGGGAGCAGCTATGATTTTGTTGGTCAGCGTCATTGGAGAAAAGGCACACACCCATAGAGAAGATCTGCAGTACACAGCCATTTGTTTAAAGAGAAAATCTACGTTTTTATTACTGGTAAATGAATTTAATTCTGAAATCGTTTTTCTCTGTGCCTCTCCGTTCCAGTAGAGTAGCACCAATTGGCGGGTAGGCACTCGATTAAGTAAAAAGGTCCCGTGAAGTGTCCTCTTTAGATGCTTTCTATCACGTTAGCAGTGCTCTGTGAGCGGAGTGTCAGTCACATCACCACTTCAGTCCATATCTAACACCGCCAGTCAAATAGATGCATCCAGGTGCATAGTGATGACCCTCTACAACGCCTGTTTCACATAAAAGTGTGGGAATATTCACCATTATCTTCAGTTCCTGGAGTTGAACATTCATTGAATGTTCCCTTTTCTACCAATTCCTCATGAATAGGACAGGTGCATTATACAGTCATGGCCAAATGTTTTGAGACTGACACAAATTTTGGATTTTATGTTTGCTTTAGTGTTTTTAGCTCTTTTAGTCCGATTTATCTATGGTTACTGACGCACACTTACAGTTAGGTCCAGAAATCTTTGGCCAGTGACACAATTTTGGCGAGTTGGGCTCTGCATGCCACCGCATTGGATTTGAAATGAAACCTCTACAACAGAATTCAAGTGCAGATTGTAACGTTTAATTTGAAGGTTTGAACAAAAATATCTTATAGAAATTGTAGGAATTGTCACATTTCTTTACAAACACTCCACATTTTAGGAGGTCAAAAGTAATTGGACAAATAAACCAAACCCAAAAAAAAATTTTAGTTTCAATATTTTGTTGCGAATCCTTTGGAGGCAATCACTGCCTTAAGTCTGGAACCCATGGACATCACCAAACGCTGGGTTTCCTCCTTCTTAATGCTTTGCCAGGCCTTTACAGCCGCAGCCTTCAGGTCTTGCTTATTTGTGGGTCTTTCCGTCTTAAGTCTGGATTTGAGCAAGTGAAATGCATGCTCAATTGGGTTAAGATCTGGTGATTGACTTGGCCATTGCAGAATGTTCCACTTTTTTGCACTCATGAACTCCTGGGTAGCTTTGGCTGTATGCTTGGGGTCATTGTCCATCTGTACTATGAAGCGCCGTGCGATCAACTTTGCGGCATTTGGCTGAATCTGGGCTGAAAGTATATCCCGGTACACTTCAGAATTCATCCGGCTACTCTTGTCTGCTGTTATGTCATCAATAAACACAAGTGACCCAGTGCCATTGAAAGCCATGCATGCCCATGCCATCACGTTGCCTCCACCATGTTTTACAGAGGATGTGGTGTGCCTTGGATCATGTGCCGTTCCCTTTCTTCTCCAGTCTTTTTTCTTGCCATCATTCTGGTACAGGTTGATCTTGGTCTCATCTGTCCATAGAATACGTTTCCAGAACTGAGCTGGCTTCATGAGGTGTTTTTCAGCAAATGTAACTCTGACCTGTCTATTTTTGGAATTGATGAATGGTTTGCATCTAGATGTGAACCCTTTGTATTTACTTTCATGGAGTCTTCTCTTTACTGGTGACTTAGAGACAGATACACCTACTTCACTGAGAGTGTTCTGGACTTCAGTTGATGTTGTGAACGGGTTCTTCTTCACCAAAGAAAGTATGCGGCGATCATCCACCACTGTTGTCATCCGTGGACGCCCAGGCCTTTTTGAGTTCCCAAGCTCACCAGTCAATTCCTTTTTTCTCAGAATGTACCCGACTGTTGATTTTGCTACTCCAAGCATGTCTGCCATCTCTCTGATGGATTTTTTCTTTTTTTTCAGCCTCAGGATGTTCTGCTTCACCTCAATTGAGAGTTCCTTAGACCGCATGTTGTCTGGTCACAGCAACAGCTTCCAAATGCAAAACCACACACCTGTAATCAACCCCAGACCTTTTAACTACTTCATTGATTACAGGTTAACGAGGGAGACGCCTTCAGAGTTAATTGCAGCCCTTAGAGTCCCTTGTCCAATTACTTTTGGTCCCTTGAAAAAGAGGAGGCTATGCATTACAGAGCTATGATTCCTAAACCCTTTCTCCGATTTGGATGTGAAAACTCTCATATTGCAGCTGGGAGTGTGCACCTTCAGCCCATATTATATATAGAATTGTATTTCTGAACATGTTTTTGTAAACAGCTAAAATAACAAAACTTGTGTCACTGTCCAAATATTTCTGGACCTAACTGTATAAGCATTTTATAATTTTGACAAATCTATTATTCTTATGCAAAGACTCCATATTTACACAGTTGACTCTTATTTTTCAATATTTCTGCACTGCATCAGCCTCTGAGCCACATCTTTACTGATGACAACCCATTCTCCATTCTTGCCTAATCAAAGCTTAGAATTCATCATAATTTGTTTGTCGGTCGATAATATAAGGAGGATGTGACTAACGTATTATTCAGTTTTTTTATTCATACTCTTTGTTGCTTTATGTAATCGTATTTTGATGCAAAAACAAATTTCAATAAAAACAGATTTATCATAATTTGTGTTTGTCCATCAGCATTTTGAGGATTGAGCACAGATTTTCATTAGGATTACGCTCTTGGGAGTATCTTTCCAACAGACCCAAAATTTCAATGTTCGCACTTTTGCATTGTGACATAGTCTGCATGATGCTGGAAAATGCATTATTTGTCATCAAATTGTTCCTGGTCATTGATAGAAGTTTTTATTGGAGAAGGTTTAGATCTTATTGTATATTCTTGGCTGTAATTATGAGTGGGTCCCCTACCCTAAATGAAAAGCAACCCTAAACATGAATGTCTATTGGCAGACACAGGACTCATGGTAACATTGTTTTCCTTCTCCTGAAAATCATTCTTCGATATGTCACAAAAAGTGTGAAGGGGGCTTCTTCAGATAAAATAACTTTACCCCAGCCCCTGAAGTCCAGTACTTCCTACAGAATGTTGGTCTGTCCTTCATGTTCTTCTTGGGGTAGGAGTGATTTCTTTGCAGTCCTTCTTTACACCAGGCAGTCTCCAAAAACCATTGCCTCGCTGTGTTTTCAGATGTGCTGCTGCCTTTCCTGACCAAACTCTGCACTAATGTTGAAATGATCCCTTAGTAGCAATGTCCTTGCCTGTAAAGATCTTTTGGTGCAGGGCAATGATGACTACATGTTTTTCATTAGGGGTAACTTTCATTAGCGGAAGACAATGATTTGAAGCACCAACACCCATTTAAACCGTCGTTTGCATATTTATTTCATAAAGCTATACTACACATGAAAATAATTACCTTTGTATTATATTTTATCAGACAGAATTGACCAATCATCATCAAAATTCTCAATTCTGAGGAAAAATCTGTGTTCAGTGAAGACTTTCCCATTACAGAGAAAGGAGATGTTAAGATTCTATGTAGATAGAGGAGGGGCGGAGCATCTGCGACTAACTCCTCCCTTTGCCTCCAGGTCCTTCCTTTGCCTTTAGCTCTTTTCCTGCCTCTAGCGTCTTTCAACGCTTCTAGCACCTCTCTGCCTATAGCTCCTCCCTCTGCCTATAGCTCCTCCCTCTGCCTATAGCTCCTCCCTCTGCCTATAGTGCCTTTCTCCGCCTCTAGTGCCTCTCCTGCCTCTATCTCTTCCTTCTGCCTCCAGCGCCTCTCCTGCCTCTAGCTCCTCCTTCTGCCTCTAGTGCCTTTCTCCGTTTCTAGCACCCCTCTGCCTCTAGCTCCTCTCTCCACCTCTAGCACCTTCCTCTGTGTCTAGCGCAGCTCCTGCCTCTAGCATCTCTCTCTGCCTCTAGCGCCTTTCTCTGCCTCTAGCGCCTTTCTCTGCCTCTAGCACCTCTCTCCGCCTCTAGCACCTTCCTTTGCCTTTAGCACTGCTCTCCGCCTCTAGCTCCTCCCTCTGCCTCTAGCGCTGCTCTCTGCCTCTAGCTCCTCCCTTTGCCTCTAGCGCTGCTCTCTGCCTCTAGCTCCTCCTGCCTCAGCACTGCTCTTCACCTCTAGCTCCTCCCTATGCCTCTAGCTCTTCTCTTTGCCTCTAGCACCTCTCTCCGCCTCTAGCACCTTCCTCTGCCTGTAGCTTCTGCCTCTAGCGCCTCTCTCCGGCTCTAGCTCCTTCTGCCTCTAGCGCTGCTCTCAGCTCCTAGCTCCTCCTTCTGCCTCTAGCGCTGCTCTCTGCCTCTAGCGCCTCTCTCCACCTCTAGCGCTGATCTCCGCTTCTAGCTCCTCCCTCTGCCTCTAGCTCCTCTCTCCGCTTCTAGCTCCTCCCTCTGCCTCTAGCTCCTCTCTCCGCTTCTAGCGCCTCCTTCTGCCTCTAGCACTGCTCTCTGCCTCTAGCGCCGCTCTCTGCCTCTAGCACCTCCCTGCGCCCCAGCTCCTCCCTCTTCTATCTGCATTGAGTCTCATCAGCACCACCTGCCATCTCCTATCTCAGTAATGGGAAAGTCTTCACTGAATGCAGATTTTACCTCAGAATTGATAATTTTGATGACTGATGAATTCTGCCTGATAAATTACAAGTTGCTTATTTTCATGTGAATTTCATTGATTTATGAAATATTAAAGCAGCGGTTATACTGTCAATCACCCACTCTACCTTTATAATTCACTCTCCATGTCACAGTGATATCCGCTGCCTTTCTCCTGAGCTAATGAGAAAAGTACTAGAATGATGGAAGTGTGTTATATTGTGGCAGGGCTGAAATTAAGTCAAAATGGGGGTTTTGCAGTTCAGTTAATTTTTATGGCAGGAATGACTTTCCAATTTTTTGAAGCTCATCAGATCATTCTGCATAATAATCTATAATAATCTAGAGTTAATGCAATTTGCCATTAAAAAACTGAAGTGGTAAACTTTGTGACAATCAAAATGTGTCCATTTCAAAGCTTTTGGCCACAGTTTTACCTGCAGATCATGCACACGTCCAGGCAGGGGTCATCTCTGGACTACTTACCTCCCAATTACACTGTGCGCAGAATTATTAGGCAAATGCGTATTGTGATCACATGATGCTTGTTATACACGTCGTCCTACTCCAAGCTGTATAGGCTGAGAGACAACTACCAATTAAATAAATCAGGTGATGTGCATCTCTGTAATGAGGAGGGGTGCGGTGTAATGACATCAACACCCTATATAAGGGGGGCTTAATTATTAGGCAACTTCCTTTCCTTTTGGCAAAATGGGTCAGAAGAGAGATTTGATGGGCTCTGAAAAGTCCACAATTGTGCGATGTCTTGCAGAGGGATGCAGCCGTCTTGAAATTGCCAAACTTTTGAAGCGTGATCACCGAACAATCAAGCGTTTCATGGCAAATAGCCAACAGGGTGGCAAGAAGCGTGCTGGGCAAAAAAGACGCAAAATAACTGCCCATGAATTGAGGGAAATCAAGCGTGAAGATGCCATTTGCCACCAGTGTGGCCATATTTCAGAGCTGCAACGTTACTGGAGTATCAAAAAGCACAAGGTGTGCCATACTCGGGGACATGGCCAAGGTAAGGAAGGCTGAAAAACCACCACCTCTGACCAAGAAACAGAAGATAAAACCTCAAGACTGGGCCAAGAAATACCTTAAGATTGATTCTTCACAGGTTTTATGGACTGATGAAATGAGAGTGACTCTTGATGGGCAGATGGATGGGCCAGAGGCTGGATCAGTAAAGGGCAGAGACTTCCTCTCCGACTCAGACGCCAGAAAGGTGGAGGTGGGCACTGGTATGGGCTGGGATCATCAAAGATGAACTTGTGGGACCTTTTCAGGTTGAGGATGGAGTGAAGCTCAACTCCCAGACCTACTGCCAGTTTCTGGAAGACAACTTCTTCAAGCAGTGGTACAGGAAGAAGTCGCTATCGTTCAAGAAAAACATGATTTTCATGCAGGACAATGCTCCATCACATGCATCCAACTACTCCACAGCGTGGCTGGCCAGTAAAGGTCTAAAAGATGCGAAAATAATGACATGGCCTCCTTGTTCACCTGATCTGAACCCCATAGAGAACCTGTGGTCCCTCATAAAATGTGAGATCTTCAGGGAGGGAAAACA
Organism: Anomaloglossus baeobatrachus; assembly: GCF_048569485.1. NCBI lineage: Eukaryota > Metazoa > Chordata > Amphibia > Anura > Aromobatidae > Anomaloglossus > Anomaloglossus baeobatrachus. The sequence continues at coordinate 192,489,320 of NC_134363.1, read as the reverse complement.
GTCCACCTCTGGGAGCAGTGTGGAGGCTGTGGTGTCTGGAGGCTGCGGTGTCTGGAGGCTGCGGTGTCTGGAGGCTGCGGTGTCTGGAGGCTGCGGTGTCTGGGGGCTGCGGTGTCTGGAGGCTGTGGTGTCTGCTGCACGCAATGTGGAGCGTAAACAGATTAAGCAATGACAGAATCTATGGATGGTCGGCTGCTGAGCGTCATCAGAAAGAAAGGGGGCGATATTGGGCACTCATTTTTTGGGGTTTTGTTTTTGCATGTCAGAAATGTTTTTCTCTAAATTTTGTGCAGTTATATTGGTTACCTGGTGACAATAAACAAGTGAGAGGGGAATAGATTGGTTTTTATTAAGTTGCCTAATAATTCTGCACAGTGATAGTTACCTGCACAAACAGCGATCCTCCTAAGAAGCCAAATCTAAAAACCCCTCCAACTGCCAAAAATATTAACCCCCTCCAACTGCCAAAAATATTAAGCGCTGATATTTATGAGTCTTTTGGGTTGATTGAGAACATAGTTGTTGATCAATAAAAAAAAAAAATCCGCTAAAATACAACTTGCCTAATAATTCTGCACACGGTGTGGAGTTGAGCAGACCCGTTGAAGTTTGGTTCTGCTGCTTAAGCCGGACTTTAGATAAAATTTGTTTGGGAACCGAACTTCACCTGAACCCCAATTGAAGTCCCTAATTGGGCACTTTGGATCTCTGCCCATATGCATCCAGCCATAAACAGATCACTTTAGGGGACGGGTGTTTTCCATATTGATTTTTTTTTTTTTGGTGCACACGTCATCCGATCACTTTGTTGTTGCGCCCAGTGCGCGCCGATCAGACACTGCAAGCGGCTCACACAGAGCTGAGTACCGAGCGTACCCGAGCACAGCGATGCAAGGAGTTTATACATAAAGCACCTGAACTTCGGATCCAAACTCTATTTTCTTTAGTTAAGTCTGTTTGGTCCGAACACTGAACCTCGGGTTTGCTCATCTCTCGTCCAAATGCGAAAGTGAGAAGAGCCAGAATAACCCTGTAGTGAAGTCCAGCTCAGCACCCCAGCATGTTATTGTAGTAGGTAGAGTACTGGTTTTTGGGTTTGTATTTTCTACTGTCTGCATTATGCACTCTAAAGGCCCAGTCACACTAAACAACTTACCAGCGATCCCAACAACGATCCAACCTGATAGGGATCTCTGGTAAGTTGCTAGGAGGTTGCTGGTGAGATGTCACACTGCGACGCTCCAGTGATCCCACCAGCAACCTGACCTAGCAGGGATCGCTGGAGCGTGGCTACACGAGTTGCTGGTGAGCTCACCAGCAACCAGTGACCAGCCCCCAGCACCGCGTGGAAGATGCTGCGCTTGGTAACTAAGGTAAATATCGGGTAACCAACCCGATATTTACCTTGGTTACCAGCGCACACCGCTTAGCGCTGGCTCCCTGCTCTCCTAGCTACAGTACACATGGGGTTAATTACCCAATGTGTACTGCAGCTACATGTGCAGAGAGCAGGAGCCGGCACTGACAGCTGAGAGCAGCGGAGGCTGGTAACGAAGGTAAATATCGGGTAACCAAGGTAAGGGCTTCTTGGTTACCCGATGTTTACCGTGGTTACCAGCCTCCGCAGAAGCCGGCTCCTGCTGCCTGCACATTTAGTTGTTGCTGTCTCGCTGTCACACACAGCGATGTGCGCTTCACAGCGGGAGAGCGACGACCAAAAAATGGCCCAGGACATTCAGCAACAACCAACGACCTCACAGCAGGGGCCAGGTTGTTGCTGGATGTCACACACAGCAACATCGCTAGCAACATCGCTGCTATGTCACAAAAGTTGTTCGTTAGCAGCGATGTTGCTAGCGATGTTGTTTAGTGTGACTGGGCCTTAAGGCCATCTACTCCTCCTAGCCTTGTTTCTTAGTCGACAAAGCTGTGCCACAGTCACTCATGGGAATGCATATCCCTTTAAGACTGATGACTAAACAGTACTGAAGTAGATGAGCAAACTATGTGCTCAGGGATTAAACCTTTATCATTGGTTTTATCTCTACGGACTATAAAACGTCCATTCTGCACTGTTCCTACTACTTTCTGCAGATATTACACAAAATGCTGCTCCCCTCCCATCGCACATCTGCCTTCTAGCACAGTGCATCACTTTGTCACTCACATATCTGCACTTGCAGATCTAATCAAACATTTCACTTGGTGGAGTTTGTTATTTCTTAACTGTATTTTCCATCAGGTCAGCAGATTTCACTTAAAAAATGCAGAGATCAAACACGTTCTCCACCCGATGGGCGGGCCGAGCTGATTGCGGGCACAGGCAGCGCTGATTGCGGGCACAGGCAGAGATGTTTGCAGGCACAGACTGTGCAGATACTGGAACCATTCCCTGCTCCTGTAGAAAACAGACAGAAAGCCAGCGCAGTACAGTGACTTCGCAGAGCTGACACCTAATGGCTGCTCACTTTATCCTCACAGTTCCAGCCTTTTGTCTCTTTATCCTCACAGTTCTGGCCTTAGTCGCTTTATCCTCACAGTTCCGGTCTTTAGTCCCTTTATCCTCACAGTTCCGGCCTTAGTCGCTTTATCCTCACAGTTCCGGCCTTTAGTCGCTTTATCCTCACAGTTCCAGCTTTTAGTTCTTTTATCCTCACCGTTCCAGCTTTTAGTCGCTTTATCCTCACAGTTCCGGCCTTTAGTCCCTTTATCCTCATAGTTCCGGTCTTTAGTCTCTTTATCCTCACCGTTCCAGCTTTTAGTCGCTTTATCCTCACAGTTCCGGCCTTTAGTCGCTTTATCCTCACAGTTCCAGCTTTTAGTTCTTTTATCCTCACCGTTCCAGCTTTTAGTCGCTTTATCCTCACAGTTCCGGCCTTTAGTCCCTTTATCCTCATAGTTCCGGTCTTTAGTCACTTTATCCTCACAGTTCCGGCCTTAAGTCTCTTTATCCTCACCGTTCCAGCTTTTAGTCGCTTTATCCTCCCAGTTCTGGTCTTTAGTCCCTTTATCCTCATAGTTCCGGCCTTTAGTCGCTTTATCCTCACAGTTCCGGCCTTAAGTCGCTTTATCCTCACAGTTCCGGTCTTTAGTCCCTTTATCCTCATAGTTCCGGTCTTTAGTCCCTTTATCCTCATAGTTCCGGTCTTTAGTCACTTTATCCTCACAGTTCCGGCCTTAAGTCTCTTTATCCTCACCGTTCCAGCTTTTAGTCACTTTATCCTCACAGTTCTGGTCTTTAGTCCCTTTATCCTCATAGTTCCGGCCTTTAGTCGCTTTATCCTCATAGTTCCGGCCTTTAGTCACTTTATCCTCACCGTTCCAGCTTTTAGTCGCTTTATCCTCACAGTAATGGTCTTTAGTCCCTTTATCCTCATAGTTCCGGTCTTTAGTCACTTTATCCTCACAGTTCCGGTCTTTAGTCCCTTTATCCTCATAGTTCCGGTCTTTAGTCCCTTTATCCTCACAGTTCCGGCCTTAAGTCGCTTTATCCTCACAGTTCTGGTCTTTAGTCCCTTTATCCTCATAGTTCCGGTCTTTAATCACTTTATCCTCACAGTTCCGGCCCTTAGTCTCTTTATCCTCACAGTTCCGGTCTTTAGTCGCTTTATCCTCACAGTTCTGGTTGTAAGTTAATTTATGTCATGACTTATTATAATAGAAAAGAACCCTCTGCTTTTTGACATGTGTATGAGCCTAATGCAGAGTAATATTCTCATTATAACCCCTGACATTACATGGTTTATATTCTGTGTATGGCTATAAGTGGTGATCTCTAGTATTTCTTTGTGTCTTCGGTTGTATCATACTGTAGGACTCTGCTAAATTGTTCTAAGGATGAAGCAACACTGGTCCCCTTCACACACCCACTGTGGCAGGCAGCCATGTGTTACAGTCAACTTCCTCTGCTACTTGCCTCAAACACACAGATCTTGATGCCGCCTGCACTTCACCCTGCGCCTGCAAACACTATAATACTAAAAGAAATATGCTCCACCCAAAATCCAAACTGCTTCCCAATATCTCCACTGTGCCCAATATTCTGGCCCCTCTGCTCAATATTCCCAGCTGTCTACCCTCTGACGTAGTCCTAGTGCTATGCTTCCTCTGTTCACTATATCCAATATAGTATATTTAAACTCTGCATCAATGCTTTGCCCTTCTGACGGCTCGTTTGCCCACTTCAGTCCTTTTGCCGATGCCCACTATATTGCCACTGGATTTAGTGCCCATTATACTGAGAATATCTAGTGATCCTTGCATCTGAGTGGACATCCGTGTTCCTCTTTCTATTGCCCCTACACTCCCTGACAGAAGTTCTGTCGCTTATCCATGTTATGTAAATAAAAGCTTATAACCAGACTTTAAATTCATCCATTGGTTTTATAAATTACTCTTTTGAAAGCTGAAACCCTCCCAAATTTGGTTTAGGTTATGAAAATAAAGTTGCTGCAAAGCTAAAATATTGATCATTTAATGAACACAGGTCAGATTTTGGCAAGACAAAAGTTTTGTCGCCTTGTCATATAATGCACCCAATCCTAGTTTACATCCTCACTGAACTGCAACCTGACCTTTGAGAACATGCCAAAAATCCACACTGCGACCAAAGCCTTGATTATCAAGAGGCTGAAGACCAGATCCACTGCAGAGGTGGCTGGCACCTTTAATGTGTCTTATCGTCAAGTACAAAGAATTAAAAAAAAGATTTGAAGAGACTGGAGATGTTTTTGACAAGCCCAGGTCCGGCAGACCCTGCAAGACAACTGCTCAGGAGGAACGTTTGTTGGTTAGAAAATCCAGAGCCAGCCCCTCTATCACTGCAGCAGAGCTCCAACAGGCCTGGTTACCTCAAGTCCCTGTGTCAACTAGAACAGTTTGTAGGATTCTGTCTCGAAATGGCCTCCATGGTCCAATCCATGCCCAGAAGCCAGCACTAAACAAAAGGCAATTAAAAACCATGTGGCATTTGCCAAGTCCCACAGCCTGCTAAACAGATGGATGCTGAAAAAGTGGCAGAAGGTGGATTTCTCTGATGAATCTTCAGTTGAATTACACCACAGCCACCGCAAATACTGCAGGAGACCAACTGGAGCCCGTGTGGATCCAAAATACATCCAGAAAACAGTTAAGTTTGGTGGTGGAAAGATCATGGTCTGGGGTTACATTCAGTATGGGGGGGTGCGAAACATTTGCAAGGTCGAAGGCAATATCAATAGCCTAAAATATCAAGAAGTATTAGCTACCTCTTACATTCCTAATCATAAATGGGGTGACATTCTGCAGCAGGATGGTGCTCCATCTCATACATCCATCTCTACAACAAAGTTCCTCCTAGCAAAGAAGATCAAGTTGCTCGAGGACTGAACAGCCCAGTCACCAGACATGAACAGCATTGAGCATGTTTGGGGTAGGATGAAAGAGGAAGCTTGGAAGACAAACCCAAAGAATCTAGATGACCTCTGAGAGGCACGTAAGATGCATTCTTTGCTATTCCTGATGACTTCATCAATAAAATGTATGAATCATTGTTGAGCCGCATGGATGCCGTCCTTCAAGCTCATGGAAGTCACACAAAATATTACATATGGCTCTAATAGCACCACAACTTCATTCTCCAATTTATGCAGCATATCTTTGTATTAGAAGTTAATATTTGTTTGAATTTCACATTACTTTCTGTGGGCGACAAAACTTTTGTCTTGTCAAAATCTGACTTTTCTGTGTTCATTAAATGATCAATATTTCAGCTTTGCAGCAACTTTATTTTCATAACCTAAACCAAATATGGGAGGGTTTCAGCTTTCAAAAGAGTAATTTATAAAACCAATGGATGAATTTAAAGTCAGGTTATAAGCTTTTATTTACATAACATGGAGAAGCGACAGAACTTCTGTCATTGACTGTATCTATAGCACCAGGACACTTGTCCTTCATTTCTAATTTGCCCTCTGCCTTTCTCCCTGTTGGGCCCACAATGTCTGTAACTGGGAGGATTCTTTTACAAGCCCATTTTTCTTAAGAAAATATTTGTGTTATTAATAACAATTTGCTTTTGGGTAGCAACACAAATAGGAGGATTACGTCCCACACTGATATTAAAGAACCGATCCTCACTCCTAATACAAAGTCTCGACTGACTGTAATCTGCAGTGTACGGAGTGTCACCTACATAGGACTGTGCCTGCCTGTATACAGCCTATATACACAGAGAGGGGCAGTGTACAGAGTGTCACCTACATAGGACTGTGCCTGCCTGTATACAGCCTATATACACAGGGGGCAGTGTACAGAGTGTCACCTACATAGCACTGTGCCTGCCTGTATACATCCTATATACACAGAGAGGGGCAGTGTACAGTGTCACCTACATAGGACTGTGCCTGCCTGTATACATCCTATATACACAGAGAGGGGCAGTGTACAGTGTCACCTACATAGGACTGTGCCTGCCTGTATACATCCTATATACACAGAGGGGGCAGTGTACGGAGTGTCACCTACATAGGACTGTGCCTGCCTGTATACAGCCTATATACACAGAGAGGGGCAGTGTACAGAGTGTCACCTACATAGGACTGTGCCTGCCTGTATACAGCCTATATACACAGAGGGGGCAGTGTACAGAGTGTCACCTACATAGCACTGTGCCTGCCTGTATACAGCCTATATACACAGAGGGGGCAGTGTACAGAGTGTCACCTACATAGCACTGTGCCTGCCTGTATACAGCCTATATACACAGAGGGGGCAGTGTACAGAGTGTCACCTACATAGGACTGTGCCTGCCTGTATACATCCTATATACACAGAGAGGGGCAGTGTACAGAGTGTCACCTACATAGGACTGTGCCTGCCTGTATACATCCTATATACATAGAGAGGGGCAGTGTACAGAGTGTCACCTACATAGGACTGTGCCTGCCTGTATACATCCTATATACACAGAGAGGGGCAGTGTACAGAGTGTCACCTACATAGGACTGTGCCTGCCTGTATACAGCCTATTTACACAGGGAGAGGGGCAGTGTACAGAGTGTCACCTACATAGGACTGTGCCTGCCTGTATACATCCTATATACACAGTGAGGGGCAGTGTACAAAGTGTCACCTACATAGGACTGTGCCTGTCTGTATACATCCTATATACACAGAGAGGGCAGTGTACAGAGTGTCACCTACATAGGACTGTGCCTGCCTGTATACATCCTATATACACAGAGGGGGCAGTGTACGGAGTGTCACCTACATAGGACTGTGCCTGTCTGTATACAGCCTATATACACAGAGAGGGGCAGTGTACGGAGTGTCACCTACATAGGACTGTGCCTGCCTGTATACATCCTATATACACAGAGAGGGGCAGTGTACAGTGTCACCTACATAGGACTGTGCCTGCCTGTATACATCCTATATACACAGTGAGGGGCAGTGTACAGAGTGTCACCTACATAGCACTGTGCCTGCCTGTATACATCCTATATACACAGAGGGGGCAGTGTACAGAGTGTCACCTACATAGGACTGTGCCTGCCTGTATACAGCCTATATACACAGAGGGGGCAGTGTACAGTGTCACCTACATAGGACTGTGCCTGCCTGTATACAGCCTATATACACAGAGGGGGCAGTGTACAGAGTGTCACCTACATAGGACTGTGCCTGCCTGTATACATCCTATATACACAGAGGGGCAGTGTACAGAGTGTCACCTACATAGGACTGTGCCTGCCTGTATACAGCCTATATACACAGAGAGGGGCAGTGTACAGAGTGTCACCTACATAGGACTGTGCCTGCCTGTATACAGCCTATATACACAGGGAGAGGGGCAGTGTACAGTGTCACCTACATAGGACTGTGCCTGCCTGTATACAGCCTATATACACAGAGAGGGCAGTGTACAGAGTGTCACCTACATAGGACTGTGCCTGCCTGTATACAGCCTATATACACAGAGAGGGGCAGTGTACGGAGTGTCACCTACATAGGACTGTGCCTGCCTGTATACATCCTATATACACAGAGAGGGCAGTGTACAGAGTGTCACCTACATAGGACTGTGCCTGCCTGTATACAGCCTATATACACAGGGAGGGGCAGTGTACAGAGTGTCACCTACATAGGACTGTGCCTGCCTGTATACATCCTATATACACAGAGAGGGCAGTGTACAGAGTGTCACCTACATAGGACTGTGCCTGCCTGTATACATCCTATATACACAGTGAGGGGCAGTGTACAGAGTGTCACCTACATAGGACTGTGCCTGCCTGTATGCATCCTATATACACAGAGAGGGCAGTGTACGGAGTGTCACCTACATAGGACTGTGTCTGCCTGTATACAGCCTATATACACAGAAGGGGCAGTGTACAGAGTGTCACCTACATAGGACTGTGCCTGCCTGTATGCAGCCTATATACACAGAGGGGGCAGTGTACAGAGTGTCACCTACATAGGACTGTGCCTGCCTGTATACAGCCTATATACACAGAGAGGGGCAGTGTACAGAGTGTCACCTACATAGGACTGTGCCTGTCTGTATACATCCTATATACACAGAGGGGGCAGTGTACAGAGTGTCACCTACATAGGACTGTGCCTGTCTGTATACAGCCTATATACACAGGGAGGGGCAGTGTACGGAGTGTCACCTACATAGGACTGTGCCTGCCTGTATACAGCCTATATACACAGAGAGGGGCAGTGTACAGAGTGTCACCTACATAGGACTGTGCCTGCCTGTATACAGCCTATATACACAGAGGGGCAGTGTACAGAGTGTCACCTACATAGGACTGTGCCTGCCTGTATACATCCTATATACACAGAGGGGCAGTGTACAGAGTGTCACCTACATAGGACTGTGCCTGCCTGTATACATCCTATATACACAGAGGGGCAGTGTACAGAGTGTCACCTACATAGGACTGTGCCTGCCTGTATACAGCCTATATACACAGAGAGGGGCAGTGTACGGAGTGTCACCTACATAGGACTGTGCCTGCCTGTATACAGCCTATATACACAGAGAGGGGCAGTGTACAGTGTCACCTACATAGGACTGTGCCTGCCTGTATACATCCTATATACACAGAGGGGGCAGTGTACAGAGTGTCACCTACATAGCACTGTGCCTGCCTGTATACATCCTATATACACAGAGGGGCAGTGTACAGAGTGTCACCTACATAGGACTGTGCCTGCCTGTATACATCCTATATACACAGAGAGGGGCAGTGTACAGAGTGTCACCTACATAGGACTGTGCCTGCCTGTATACATCCTATATACACAGAGAGGGGCAGTGTACAGAGTGTCACCTACATAGGACTGTGCCTGCCTGTATACAGCCTATATACACAGGGAGAGGGGCAGTGTACAGAGTGTCACCTATATAGGACTGTGCCTGCCTGTATACAGCCTATATACACAGAGGGGCAGTGTACAGAGTGTCACCTACATAGGACTGTGCCTGCCTGTATACAGCCTATATACACAGAGGGGCAGTGTACAGAGTGTCACCTACATAGGACTGTGCCTGCCTGTATACATCCTATATACACAGTGAGGGGCAGTGTACAGAGTGTCACCTACATAGGACTGTGCCTGCCTGTATACATCCTATATACACAGAGAGGGCAGTGTACAGAGTGTCACCTACATAGGACTGTGCCTGCCTGTATACAGCCTATATACACAGGGAGGGGCAGTGTACAGAGTGTCACCTACATAGGACTGTGCCTGCCTGTATACATCCTATATACACAGAGAGGGGCAGTGTACAGTGTCACCTACATAGGACTGTGCCTGCCTGTATACATCCTATATACACAGAGGGGGCAGTGTACGGAGTGTCACCTACATAGGACTGTGCCTGCCTGTATACAGCCTATATACACAGAGAGGGGCAGTGTACAGAGTGTCACCTACATAGGACTGTGCCTGCCTGTATACAGCCTATATACACAGAGGGGGCAGTGTACAGAGTGTCACCTACATAGCACTGTGCCTGCCTGTATACAGCCTATATACACAGAGGGGGCAGTGTACAGAGTGTCACCTACATAGGACTGTGCCTGCCTGTATACATCCTATATACACAGAGAGGGGCAGTGTACAGAGTGTCACCTACATAGGACTGTGCCTGCCTGTATACATCCTATATACATAGAGAGGGGCAGTGTACAGAGTGTCACCTACATAGGACTGTGCCTGCCTGTATACATCCTATATACACAGAGAGGGGCAGTGTACGGAGTGTCACCTACATAGGACTGTGCCTGCCTGTATACATCCTATATACACAGGGAGAGGGGCAGTGTACAGAGTGTCACCTACATAGGACTGTGCCTGCCTGTATACATCTTATATACACAGGGAGAGGGGCAGTGTACAGAGTGTCACCTACATAGGACTGTGCCTGCCTGTATACAGCCTATATACACAGAGGGGGCAGTGTACAGTGTCACCTACATAGGACTGTGCCTGCCTGTATACATCCTATATACACAGAGAGGGGCAGTGTACAGAGTGTCACCTACATAGGACTGTGCCTGCCTGTATGCAGCCTATATACACAGAGGGGCAGTGTACAGAGTGTCACCTACATAGGACTGTGCCTGTCTGTATACATCCTATATACACAGAGGGGGCAGTGTACAGAGTGTCACCTACATAGGACTGTGCCTGCCTGTATACATCTTATATACACAGGGAGAGGGGCAGTGTACAGAGTGTCACCTACATAGGACTGTGCCTGCCTGTATACAGCCTATATACACAGAGGGGGCAGTGTACAGTGTCACCTACATAGGACTGTGCCTGCCTGTATACATCCTATATACACAGAGAGGGGCAGTGTACAGAGTGTCACCTACATAGGACTGTGCCTGCCTGTATGCAGCCTATATACACAGAGGGGCAGTGTACAGAGTGTCACCTACATAGGACTGTGCCTGTCTGTATACATCCTATATACACAGAGAGGGCAGTGTACAGAGTGTCACCTACATAGGACTGTGCCTGCCTGTATACATCCTATATACACAGAGGGGGCAGTGTACGGAGTGTCACCTACATAGGACTGTGCCTGTCTGTATACAGCCTATATACACAGAGAGGGGCAGTGTACGGAGTGTCACCTACATAGGACTGTGCCTGCCTGTATACATCCTATATACACAGAGAGGGGCAGTGTACAGTGTCACCTACATAGGACTGTGCCTGCCTGTATACATCCTATATACACAGAGAGGGGCAGTGTACAGTGTCACCTACATAGGACTGTGCCTGCCTGTATACATCCTATATACACAGAGGGGGCAGTGTACAGAGTGTCACCTACATAGGACTGTGCCTGCCTGTATACATCTTATATACACAGGGAGAGGGGCAGTGTACAGAGTGTCACCTACATAGGACTGTGCCTGCCTGTATACATCCTATATACACAGAGGGGGCAGTGTACGGAGTGTCACCTACATAGGACTGTGCCTGTCTGTATACAGCCTATATACACAGAGAGGGGCAGTGTACGGAGTGTCACCTACATAGGACTGTGCCTGCCTGTATACATCCTATATACACAGAGAGGGGCAGTGTACAGTGTCACCTACATAGGACTGTGCCTGCCTGTATACATCCTATATACACAGTGAGGGGCAGTGTACAGAGTGTCACCTACATAGCACTGTGCCTGCCTGTATACATCCTATATACACAGAGGGGGCAGTGTACAGAGTGTCACCTACATAGGACTGTGCCTGCCTGTATACAGCCTATATACACAGAGGGGGCAGTGTACAGTGTCACCTACATAGGACTGTGCCTGCCTGTATACAGCCTATATACACAGAGGGGGCAGTGTACAGAGTGTCACCTACATAGGACTGTGCCTGCCTGTATACATCCTATATACACAGAGGGGCAGTGTACAGAGTGTCACCTACATAGGACTGTGCCTGCCTGTATACAGCCTATATACACAGAGAGGGGCAGTGTACAGAGTGTCACCTACATAGGACTGTGCCTGCCTGTATACAGCCTATATACACAGGGAGAGGGGCAGTGTACAGTGTCACCTACATAGGACTGTGCCTGCCTGTATACAGCCTATATACACAGAGAGGGCAGTGTACAGAGTGTCACCTACATAGGACTGTGCCTGCCTGTATACAGCCTATATACACAGAGAGGGGCAGTGTACGGAGTGTCACCTACATAGGACTGTGCCTGCCTGTATACATCCTATATACACAGAGAGGGCAGTGTACAGAGTGTCACCTACATAGGACTGTGCCTGCCTGTATACAGCCTATATACACAGGGAGGGGCAGTGTACAGAGTGTCACCTACATAGGACTGTGCCTGCCTGTATACATCCTATATACACAGAGAGGGCAGTGTACAGAGTGTCACCTACATAGGACTGTGCCTGCCTGTATACATCCTATATACACAGAGAGGGCAGTGTACAGAGTGTCACCTACATAGGACTGTGCCTGCCTGTATACAGCCTATATACACAGGGAGGGGCAGTGTACAGAGTGTCACCTACATAGGACTGTGCCTGCCTGTATACATCCTATATACACAGAGAGGGGCAGTGTACGGAGTGTCACCTACATAGGACTGTGCCTGCCTGTATACATCCTATATACACAGAGAGGGCAGTGTACAGAGTGTCACCTACATAGGACTGTGCCTGCCTGTATACAGCCTATATACACAGGGAGGGGCAGTGTACAGAGTGTCACCTACATAGGACTGTGCCTGCCTGTATACAGCCTATATACACAGAGGGGCAGTGTACAGAGTGTCACCTACATAGGACTGTGCCTGCCTGTATACAGCCTATATACACAGGGAGGGGCAGTGTACAGAGTGTCACCTACATAGGACTGTGCCTGCCTGTATACATCCTATATACACAGAGAGGGCAGTGTACAGAGTGTCACCTACATAGGACTGTGCCTGCCTGTATACATCCTATATACACAGTGAGGGGGCAGTGTACAGAGTGTCACCTACATAGGACTGTGCCTGTCTGTATACATCCTATATACACAGAGAGGGCAGTGTACGGAGTGTCACCTACATAGGACTGTGTCTGCCTGTATACAGCCTATATACACAGAAGGGGCAGTGTACAGAGTGTCACCTACATAGGACTGTGCCTGCCTGTATGCAGCCCTATATACACAGAGGGGGCAGTGTACAGAGTGTCACCTACATAGGACTGTGCCTGCCTGTATACAGCCTATATACACAGAGAGGGGCAGTGTACAGAGTGTCACCTACATAGGACTGTGCCTGTCTGTATACATCCTATATACACAGAGGGGGCAGTGTACAGAGTGTCACCTACATAGGACTGTGCCTGTCTGTATACAGCCTATATACACAGGGAGGGGCAGTGTACGGAGTGTCACCTACATAGGACTGTGCCTGCCTGTATACAGCCTATATACACAGAGAGGGGCAGTGTACAGAGTGTCACCTACATAGGACTGTGCCTGCCTGTATACAGCCTATATACACAGAAGGGGCAGTGTACAGAGTGTCACCTACATAGGACTGTGCCTGCCTGTATACATCCTATATACACAGAGGGGCAGTGTACAGAGTGTCACCTACATAGGACTGTGCCTGCCTGTATACATCCTATATACACAGAGGGGCAGTGTACAGAGTGTCACCTACATAGGACTGTGCCTGCCTGTATACAGCCTATATACACAGAGAGGGGCAGTGTACGGAGTGTCACCTACATAGGACTGTGCCTGCCTGTATACAGCCTATATACACAGAGAGGGGCAGTGTACAGAGTGTCACCTACATAGGACTGTGCCTGCCTGTATACAGCCTATATACACAGAGGGGCAGTGTACAGAGTGTCACCTACATAGGACTGTGCCTGCCTGTATACATCCTATATACACAGAGGGGCAGTGTACAGAGTGTCACCTACATAGGACTGTGCCTGCCTGTATACATCCTATATACACAGAGGGGCAGTGTACAGAGTGTCACCTACATAGGACTGTGCCTGCCTGTATACAGCCTATATACACAGAGAGGGGCAGTGTACGGAGAGTGTCACCTACATAGGACTGTGCCTGCCTGTATACAGCCTATATACACAGAGAGGGGCAGTGTACAGAGTGTCACCTACATAGGACTGTGCCTGCCTGTATACAGCCTATGATACACAGAGGGGGCAGTGTACAGAGTGTCACCTACATAGGACTGTGCCTGCCTGTATACATCCTATATACACAGAGGGGCAGTGTACAGAGTGTCACCTACATAGGACTGTGCCTGCCTGTATACATCCTATATACACAGAGAGGGGCAGTGTACAGAGTGTCACCTACATAGGACTGTGCCTGCCTGTATACATCCTATATACACAGAGAGGGGCAGTGTACAGAGTGTCACCTACATAGGACTGTGCCTGCCTGTATACAGCCTATATACACAGAGAGGGGCAGTGTACAGAGTGTCACCTACATAGGACTGTGCCTGCCTGTATACAGCCTATATACACAGAGGGGCAGTGTACAGAGTGTCACCTACATAGGACTGTGCCTGCCTGTATACAGCCTATATACACAGAGGGGCAGTGTACAGAGTGTCACCTACATAGGACTGTGCCTGCCTGTATACACCTATATACACAGAGAGGGGCAGTGTACAGAGTGTCACCTACATAGGACTGTGCCTGCCTGTATACATCCTATATACACAGAGGGGCAGTGTACAGAGTGTCACCTACATAGGACTGTGCCTGCCTGTATACATCCTATATACACAGAGAGGGCAGTGTACAGAGTGTCACCTACATAGGACTGTGCCTGCCTGTATACAGCCTATATACACAGAGAGGGGCAGTGTACAGAGTGTCACCTACATAGGACTGTGCCTGCCTGTATACATCCTATATACACAGAGAGGGGCAGTGTACAGAGTGTCACCTACATAGGACTGTGCCTGCCTGTATACATCCTATATACACAGAGGGGCAGTGTACAGAGTGTCACCTACATAGGACTGTGCCTGCCCTGTATACAGCCTATATACACACAGAGGGGGCAGTGTACAGAGTGTCACCTACATAGGACTGTGCCTGCCTGTATACAGCCTATATACACAGAGAGGGGCAGTGTACAGAGTGTCACCTACATAGGACTGTGCCTGCCTGTATACATCCTATATACACAGAGGGGGCAGTGTACAGAGTGTCACCTACATAGGACTGTGCCTGCCTGTATACAGCCTATATACACAGAGAGGGGCAGTGTACAGAGTGTCACCTACATAGGACTGTGCCTGCCTGTATACATCCTATATACACAGAGAGGGCAGTGTACAGAGTGTCACCTACATAGGACTGTGCCTGCCTGTATACATCCTATATACACAGAGAGGGGCAGTGTACAGAGTGTCACCTACATAGGCACTGTGCCTGCTGTATACATCCTATATACACAGAGGGGCAGTGTACAGAGTGTCACCTACATAGGACTGTGCCTGCCTGTATACATCCTATATACACAGAGAGGGGCAGTGTACAGAGTGTCACCTACATAGGACTGTGCCTGCCTGTATACATCCTATATACACAGAGAGGGGCAGTGTACAGAGTGTCACCTACATAGGACTGTGCCTGCCTGTATACAGCCTATATACACAGAGGGGGCAGTGTACAGAGTGTCACCTACATAGGACTGTGCCTGCCTGTATACATCCTATATACACAGAGGGGCAGTGTACAGAGTGTCACCTACATAGGACTGTGCCTGCCTGTATACATCCTATATACACAGAGAGGGGCAGTGTACAGAGTGTCACCTACATAGGACTGTGCCTGCCTGTATACAGCCTATATACACAGAGAGGGGCAGTGTACAGAGTGTCACCTACATAGGACTGTGCCTGCCTGTATACATCCTATATACACAGAGGGGCAGTGTACAGAGTGTCACCTACATAGGACTGTGCCTGCCTGTATACATCCTATATACACAGAGGGGGCAGTGTACAGAGTGTCACCTACATAGGACTGTGCCTGCCTGTATACAGCCTATATACACAGAGGGAGGCAGTGTACAGAGTGTCACCTACATAGGACTGTGCCTGCCTGTATACATCCTATATACACAGAGAGGGCAGTGTACAGAGTGTCACCCTACATAGGACTGTGCCTGCCTGTATACATCCTATATACACAGAGGGGGCAGTGTACAGAGTGTCACCTACATAGGACTGTGCCTGCCTGTATACATCCTATATACACAGAGAGGGGCAGTGTACAGAGTGTCACCTACATAGGACTGTGCCTGCCTGTATACATCCTAATATACACAGAGAAGGGGCAGTGTACAGAGTGTCACCTACATAGGACTGTGCCTGCCTGTATACATCCTATATACACAGAGAGGGGCAGTGTACAGAGTGTCACCTACATAGGACTCGCTGCCTGCCTGTATACAGCCTATATACACAGAGGGGGCAGGTGTACAGAGTGTCACCTACATAGGACTGTGCCTGCCTGTATACAGCCTATATACACAGAGGGGGCAGTGTACAGAGTGTCACCTACATAGGACTGTGCCTGCCTGTATACATCCTATATACACGAGAGGGGCAGTGTACAGAGTGTCACCTACATAGGACTGTGCCTGCCTGTATACATCCTATATACACAGAGAGGGGCAGTGTACAGAGTGTCACCTACATAGACTGTTGCCCTGCCTGTATACATCCTATATACACAGAGAGGGGCAGTGTACAGAGTGTCACCTACATAGGACTGTGCCTGCCTGTATAGCAGCCTATATACACAGAGAGGGGCAGTGTACAGAGTGTCACCTACATAGGACTGTGCCTGCCTGTATGCAGCCCTATATACACAGAGGGGGCAGTGTACAAGTGTCACCTACTTAGGACTGTGCCTCGCCATTATACAGCCTATATACACACGAGAGGGGTCAGTGTACAGAGTGTCACCTACATAGGACTGTGCCTGCCTGTATACATCCTATATACACAGAGAGGGGCAGTGTACAGAGTGTCACTACATAGGACTGTGCCTGCCTGTATACAGCCTATATACACAGAGAGGGTGCAGTGTACAGAGTGTCGCCTACATAGGACTGTGCCTGCCTGTATACATCCTATATACACAGAGAGGGGCAGGTGGTACAGATGTGTCACCTACATAGGACTGTTGCCTGCCTGTATGTCAGCCTATATACACTGAGAGGGGGCAGTGTACAGAGTGTCACCTACATAGGACTGTGCCTGCCCTGTATGCAGCCTATATACAGTACAGAGTGTCACCTACATAGGACTGTGCCTGCCTGTATGCATCCTATATACACAGAGAGGGGGCAGTGTACAGGTGTCACTACATAGGACTGTGCCTGCCTGTATGCAGCCTATATACACAGAGGGGGCAGTGTACAGTGTCACCTACATAGGACTGTGCCTGCCCTGTATACATCCTATATACACAGAGAGGGGCAGTGTACAGAGTGTCACCTACATAGGACTGTGCCTGCCTGTATAGCAGCCTATATACACAGGAGGGGCAGTGTACAGAGTGTCACCTACATAGGACTGTGCCTGCCTGTATACAGCCTATATACACAGAGAGGGCAGTGTACAGAGTGTCACCTACATAGGACTGTGCCTGCCTGTATACATCCTATATACACAGAGAGGGGCAGTGTACAGAGTGTCACCTACATAGGACTGTGCCTGCCTGTATAGCAGCCTATATACACAAGGAGGGGCAGTGTACAGAGTGTCACCTACATAGGACTGTGCTGCCTGTATAGCAGGCCTATATACACAGAGGGGCAGTGTACGAGTGTCACCTACATAGGACTGTGCCTGCCTGTATGCATCCTATATACACAGAGAGGGGCAGTGTACAGAGTGTCACCTACATAGGACTGTGCCTGCCTGTATACAGCCTATATACACAGAGGGGGCAGTGTACAGAGTGTCACCTACATAGGACTGTGCCTGCCTGATACACAGAGAGGGGCAGTGTACAGAGTGTCACCTACATAGGACTGTGCCTGCCTGTATGCAGCCTATATACACAGAGGGGCAGTGTACAGAGTGTCACCTACATAGGACTGTGCCTGCCTGTATACATCCTATATACACAGGGAGGGGCAGTGTACAGAGTGTCACCTACATAGGACTGTGCCTGCCTGTATACATCCTATATACACAGAGAGGGGCAGTGTACAGAGTGTCACCTACATAGGACTGTGCCTGCCTGTATGCAGCCTATATACACAGAGAGGGGCAGTGTACAGAGTGTCACCTACATAGGACTGTGCCTGCCTGTATACAGCCTATATACACAGGAGAGGGGCAGTGTACAGAGTGTCACCTACATAGGACTGTGCCTGCCTGTATACAGCCTATATACACAGAGGGGGCAGTGTACAGAGTGTCACCTACATAGGACTGTGCCTGCCTGTATGCAGCCTATATACACAGAGGGGCAGTGTACAGAGTGTCACCTACATAGGACTGTGCCTGCCTGTATACATCCTATATACACAGAGAGGGGCAGTGTACAGAGTGTCACCTACATAGGACTGTGCCTGCCTGTATACATCCTATATACACAGGGAGGGGCAGTGTACAGAGTGTCACCTACATAGGACTGTGCCTGCCTGTATACATCCTATATACACAGAGAGGGGCAGTGTACAGTGTCACCTACATAGGACTGTGCCTGCCTGTATGCAGCCTATATACACAGAGAGGGGCAGTGTACAGAGTGTCACCTACATAGGACTGTGCCTGCCTGTATACAGCCTATATACACAGAGGGGGCAGTGTACAGAGTGTCACCTACATAGGACTGTGCCTGCCTGTATGCAGCCTATATACACAGAGAGGGGCAGTGTACAGAGTGTCACCTACATAGGACTGTGCCTGCCTGTATACAGCCTATATACACAGAGGGGCAGTGTACAGAGTGTCACCTACATAGGACTGTGCCTGCCTGTATACATCCTATATACACAGGGAGGGGCAGTGTACAGAGTGTCACCTACATAGGACTGTGCCTGCCTGTATACATCCTATATACACAGAGAGGGGCAGTGTACAGTGTCACCTACATAGGACTGTGCCTGCCTGTATGCAGCCTATATACACAGAGAGGGGCAGTGTACAGAGTGTCACCTACATAGGACTGTGCCTGCCTGTATACAGCCTATATACACAGGGAGGGGCAGTGTACAGAGTGTCACCTACATAGGACTGTGCCTGCCTGTATACAGCCTATATACACAGAGGGGGCAGTGTACAGAGTGTCACCTACATAGGACTGTGCCTGCCTGTATACAGCCTATATACACAGAGGGGCAGTGTACAGAGTGTCACCTACATAGGACTGTGCCTGCCTGTATACATCCTATATACACAGAGAGGGGCAGTGTACAGAGTGTCACCTACATAGGACTGTGCCTGCCTGTATACATCCTATATACACAGAGAGGGGCAGTGTACAGAGTGTCACCTACATAGGACTGTGCCTGCCTGTATACAGCCTATATACACAGAGAGGGGCAGTGTACAGAGTGTCACCTACATAGGACTGTGCCTGCCTGTATACATCCTATATACACAGAGAGGGGCAGTGTACAGAGTGTCACCTACATAGGACTGTGCCTGCCTGTATACATCCTATATACACAGAGGGGGCAGTGTACAGAGTGTCACCTACATAGGACTGTGCCTGCCTGTATACATCCTATATACACAGGGAGGGGCAGTGTACAGAGTGTCACCTACATAGGACTGTGCCTGCCTGTATACATCCTATATACACAGAGAGGGGCAGTGTACAGAGTGTCACCTACATAGGACTGTGCCTGCCTGTATACATCCTATATACACAGAGGGGGCAGTGTACGGAGTGTCACCTACATAGGACTGTGCCTGCCTGTATGCAGCCTATATACACAGAGAGGGGCAGTGTACAGAGTGTCACCTACATAGGACTGTGCCTGCCTGTATACATCCTATATACACAGAGGGGGCAGTGTACAGAGTGTCACCTACATAGGACTGTGCCTGCCTGTATACATCCTATATACACAGAGAGGGGCAGTGTACAGAGTGTCACCTACATAGGACTGTGCCTGCCTGTATACATCCTATATACACAGAGGGGCAGTGTACAGAGTGTCACCTACATAGGACTGTGCCTGCCTGTATACATCCTATATACACAGGGAGGGGCAGTGTACAGAGTGTCACCTACATAGGACTGTGCCTGCCTGTATACATCCTATATACACAGAGAAGGGGCAGTGTACGAGTGTCACCTACATAGGACTGTGCCTGCCTGTATGCAGCCTATATACACAGAGAGGGGCAGTGTACAGAGTGTCACCTACATAGGACTGTGCCTGCCTGTATACATCCTATATACACAGAGAGGGGCAGTGTACAGAGTGTCACCTACATAGGACTGTGCCTGCCTGTATACATCCTATATACACAGGGAGGGGCAGTGTACAGAGTGTCACCTACATAGGACTGTGCCTGCCTGTATACATCCTATATACACAGAGAGGGGCAGTGTACAGAGTGTCACCTACATAGGACTGTGCCTGCCTGTATACATCCTATATACACAGAGGGGGCAGTGTACAGAGTGTCACCTACATAGGACTGTGCCTGCCTGTATACAGCCTATATACACAGAGAGGGGCAGTGTACAGAGTGTCACCTACATAGGACTGTGCCTGCCTGTATACATCCTATATACACAGAGGGGGCAGTGTACAGAGTGTCACCTACATAGGACTGTGCCTGCCTGTATACAGCCTATATACACAGAGAGGGGCAGTGTACAGAGTGTCACCTACATAGGACTGTGCCTGCCTGTATACATCCTATATACACAGAGGGGCAGTGTACAGAGTGTCACCTACATAGGACTGTGCCTGCCTGTATACAGCCTATATACACAGAGGGGCAGTGTACAGAGTGTCACCTACATAGGACTGTGCCTGCCTGTATACATCCTATATACACAGAGAGGGGCAGTGTACAGAGTGTCACCTACATAGGACTGTGCCTGCCTGTATACAGCCTATATACACAGAGAGGGGCAGTGTACGGAGTGTCACCTACATAGGACTGTGCCTGCCTGTATACATCCTATATACACAGAGAGGGGCAGTGTACAGAGTGTCACCTACATAGGACTGTGCCTGCCTGTATACAGCCTATATACACAGAGAGGGGCAGTGTACAGAGTGTCACCTACATAGGACTGTGCCTGCCTGTATACATCCTATATACACAGAGAGGGGCAGTGTACAGAGTGTCACCTACATAGGACTGTGCCTGCCTGTATACAGCCTATATACACAGAGAGGGGCAGTGTACAGAGTGTCACCTACATAGGACTGTGCCTGCCTGTATACAGCCTATATACACAGAGAGGGGCAGTGTACAGAGTGTCACCTACATAGGACTGTGCCTGCCTGTATACAGCCTATATACACAGAGAGGGGCAGTGTACAGAGTGTCACCTACATAGGACTGTGCCTGCCTGTATACATCCTATATACACAGAGAGGGGCAGTGTACAGAGTGTCACCTACATAGGACTGTGCCTGCCTGTATACATCCTATATACACAGAGGGGCAGTGTACAGAGTGTCACCTACATAGGACTGTGCCTGCCTGTATACATCCTATATACACAGAGAGGGGCAGTGTACAGAGTGTCACCTACATAGGACTGTGCCTGCCTGTATACAGCCTATATACACAGAGAGGGGCAGTGTACAGAGTGTCACCTACATAGGACTGTGCCTGCCTGTATACAGCCTATATACACAGAGAGGGGCAGTGTACAGAGTGTCACCTACATAGGACTGTGCCTGCCTGTATACATCCTATATACACAGAGAGGGGCAGTGTACAGAGTGTCACCTACATAGGACTGTGCCTGCCTGTATACAGCCTATATACACAGAGAGGGGCAGTGTACAGAGTGTCACCTACATAGGACTGTGCCTGCCTGTATACATCCTATATACACAGAGGGGCAGTGTACAGAGTGTCACCTACATAGGACTGTGCCTGCCTGTATACATCCTATATACACAGAGAGGGGCAGTGTACAGAGTGTCACCTACATAGGACTGTGCCTGCCTGTATACAGCCTATATACACAGAGAGGGGCAGTGTACAGAGTGTCACCTACATAGGACTGTGCCTGCCTGTATACATCCTATATACACAGAGAGGGGCAGTGTACAGAGTGTCACCTACATAGGACTGTGCCTGCCTGTATACAGCCTATATACACAGAGAGGGGCAGTGTACAGAGTGTCACCTACATAGGACTGTGCCTGCCTGTATACATCCTATATACACAGAGGGGGCAGTGTACAGAGTGTCACCTACATAGGACTGTGCCTGCCTGTATACAGCCTATATACACAGAGAGGGGCAGTGTACAGAGTGTCACCTACATAGGACTGTGCCTGCCTGTATACATCCTATATACACAGAGGGGGCAGTGTACAGAGTGTCACCTACATAGGACTGTGCCTGCCTGTATACAGCCTATATACACAGAGAGGGGCAGTGTACAGAGTGTCACCTACATAGGACTGTGCCTGCCTGTATACATCCTATATACACAGAGAGGGGCAGTGTACAGAGTGTCACCTACATAGGACTGTGCCTGCCTGTATACATCCTATATACACAGAGAGGGCAGTGTACAGAGTGTCACCTACATAGGACTGTGCCTGCCTGTATACATCCTATATACACAGAGAGGGGCAGTGTACAGAGTGTCACCTACATAGGACTGTGCCTGCCTGTATACAGCCTATATACACAGAGAGGGGCAGTGTACAGAGTGTCACCTACATAGGACTGTGCCTGCCTGTATACATCCTATATACACAGAGGGGCAGTGTACAGAGTGTCACCTACATAGGACTGTGCCTGCCTGTATACATCCTATATACACAGAGGGGCAGTGTACAGAGTGTCACCTACATAGGACTGTGCCTGCCTGTATACATCCTATATACACAGAGAGGGGCAGTGTACAGAGTGTCACCTACATAGGACTGTGCCTGCCTGTATACATCCTATATACACAGAGAGGGGCAGTGTACAGAGTGTCACCTACATAGGACTGTGCCTGCCTGTATACAGCCTATATACACAGAGAGGGGCAGTGTACAGAGTGTCACCTACATAGGACTGTGCCTGCCTGTATACAGCCTATATACACAGAGAGGGCAGTGTACAGAGTGTCACCTACATAGGACTGTGCCTGCCTGTATACAGCCTATATACACAGAGGGGCAGTGTACAGAGTGTCACCTACATAGGACTGTGCCTGCCTGTATACATCCTATATACACAGAGAGGGGCAGTGTACAGAGTGTCACCTACATAGGACTGTGCCTGCCTGTATACATCCTATATACACAGAGAGGGGCAGTGTACAGAGTGTCACCTACATAGGACTGTGCCTGCCTGTATACATCCTATATACACAGAGAGGGGCAGTGTACAGAGTGTCACCTACATAGGACTGTGCCTGCCTGTATACAGCCTATATACACAGGAGGGGGCAGTGTACAGAGTGTCACCTACATAGGACTGTGCCTGCCTGTATACATCCTATATACACAGAGAGGGGCAGTGTACAGAGTGTCACCTACATAGGACTGTGCCTGCCTGTATACATCCTATATACACAGAGGGGGCAGTGTACAGAGTGTCACCTACATAGGACTGTGCCTGCCTGTATACAGCCTATATACACAGAGAGGGGCAGTGTACAGAGTGTCACCTACATAGGACTGTGCCTGCCTGTATACATCCTATATACACAGAGGGGGCAGTGTACAGAGTGTCACCTACATAGGACTGTGCCTGCCTGTATACAGCCTATATACACAGAGAGGGGCAGTGTACAGAGTGTCACCTACATAGGACTGTGCCTGCCTGTATACATCCTATATACACAGAGAGGGGCAGTGTACAGAGTGTCACCTACATAGGACTGTGCCTGCCTGTATACATCCTATATACACAGAGAGGGGCAGTGTACAGAGTGTCACCTACATAGGACTGTGCCTGCCTGTATACATCCTATATACACAGAGGGGGCAGTGTACAGAGTGTCACCTACATAGGACTGTGCCTGCCTGTATACAGCCTATATACACAGAGAGGGGCAGTGTACAGAGTGTCACCTACATAGGACTGTGCCTGCCTGTATACATCCTATATACACAGAGAGGGGCAGTGTACAGAGTGTCACCTACATAGGACTGTGCCTGCCTGTATACAGCCTATATACACAGAGGGGCAGTGTACAGAGTGTCACCTACATAGGACTGTGCCTGCCTGTATACATCCTATATACACAGAGGGGCAGTGTACAGAGTGTCACCTACATAGGACTGTGCCTGCCTGTATACATCCTATATACACAGAGAGGGGCAGTGTACAGAGTGTCACCTACATAGGACTGTGCCTGCCTGTATACAGCCTATATACACAGAGAGGGGCAGTGTACAGAGTGTCACCTACATAGGACTGTGCCTGCCTGTATACATCCTATATACACAGAGAGGGGCAGTGTACAGAGTGTCACCTACATAGGACTGTGCCTGCCTGTATACATCCTATATACACAGAGGGGGCAGTGTACAGAGTGTCACCTACATAGGACTGTGCCTGCCTGTATACATCCTATATACACAGAGAGGGGCAGTGTACAGAGTGTCACCTACATAGGACTGTGCCTGCCTGTATACATCCTATATACACAGAGAGGGGCAGTGTACAGAGTGTCACCTACATAGGACTGTGCCTGCCTGTATACATCCTATATACACAGAGGGGGCAGTGTACAGAGTGTCACCTACATAGGACTGTGCCTGCCTGTATACATCCTATATACACAGAGAGGGGCAGTGTACAGAGTGTCACCTACATAGGACTGTGCCTGCCTGTATACAGCCTATATACACAGAGAGGGGCAGTGTACAGAGTGTCACCTACATAGGACTGTGCCTGCCTGTATACATCCTATATACACAGAGAGGGGCAGTGTACAGAGTGTCACCTACATAGGACTGTGCCTGCCTGTATACATCCTATATACACAGAGAGGGGCAGTGTACAGAGTGTCACCTACATAGGACTGTGCCTGCCTGTATACAGCCTATATACACAGAGGGGCAGTGTACAGAGTGTCACCTACATAGGACTGTGCCTGCCTGTATACATCCTATATACACAGAGAGGGGCAGTGTACAGAGTGTCACCTACATAGGACTGTGCCTGCCTGTATACATCCTATATACACAGAGAGGGGCAGTGTACAGAGTGTCACCTACATAGGACTGTGCCTGCCTGTATACATCCTATATACACAGAGGGGCAGTGTACAGAGTGTCACCTACATAGGACTGTGCCTGCCTGTATACATCCTATATACACAGAGAGGGGCAGTGTACAGAGTGTCACCTACATAGGACTGTGCCTGCCTGTATGCAGCCTATATACACAGAGGGGGCAGTGTACAGAGTGTCACCTACATAGGACTGTGCCTGCCTGTATAGCAGCCTATATACACAGAGGGGCAGTGTACAGAGTGTCACCTACATAGGACTGTGCCTGCCTGTATACATCCTATATACACAGAGAGGGGCAGTGTACAGAGTGTCACCTACATAGGACTGTGCCTGCCTGTATGCAGCCTATATACACAGAGAGGGGCAGTGTACAGAGTGTCACCTACATAGGACTGTGCCTGCCTGTATACATCCTATATACACAGAGAGGGGCAGTGTACAGAGTGTCACCTACATAGGACTGTGCCTGCCTGTATACAGCCTATATACACAGAGAGGGGCAGTGTACAGAGTGTCACCTACATAGGACTGTGCCTGCCTGTATGCAGCCTATATACACAGAGGGGCAGTGTACAGAGTGTCACCTACATAGGACTGTGCCTGCCTGTATACAGCCTATATACACAGAGAGGGGCAGTGTACAGAGTGTCACCTACATAGGACTGTGCCTGCCTGTATACAGCCTATATACACAGGGAGGGGCAGTGTACAGAGTGTCACCTACATAGGACTGTGCCTGCCTGTATACATCCTATATACACAGAGAGGGGCAGTGTACAGAGTGTCACCTACATAGGACTGTGCCTGCCTGTATACATCCTATATACACAGAGAGGGGCAGTGTACAGAGTGTCACCTACATAGGACTGTGCCTGCCTGTATACAGCCTATATACACAGGAGGGGCAGTGTACAGAGTGTCACCTACATAGGACTGTGCCTGCCTGTATACATCCTATATACACAGAGAGGGGCAGTGTACAGAGTGTCACCTACATAGGACTGTGCCTGCCTGTATGCAGCCTATATACACAGAGAGGGGCAGTGTACAGAGTGTCACCTACATAGGACTGTGCCTGCCTGTATACAGCCTATATACACAGAGGGGCAGTGTACAGAGTGTCACCTACATAGGACTGTGCCTGCCTGTATACATCCTATATACACAGAGAGGGGCAGTGTACAGAGTGTCACCTACATAGGACTGTGCCTGCCTGTATGCAGCCTATATACACAGAGAGGGGCAGTGTACAGAGTGTCACCTACATAGGACTGTGCCTGCCTGTATACAGCCTATATACACAGAGGGGGCAGTGTACAGAGTGTCACCTACATAGGACTGTGCCTGCCTGTATACATCCTATATACACAGAGAGGGGCAGTGTACAGAGTGTCACCTACATAGGACTGTGCCTGCCTGTATGCAGCCTATATACACAGAGGGGGCAGTGTACAGAGTGTCACCTACATAGGACTGTGCCTGCCTGTATACATCCTATATACACAGGAGGGGCAGTGTACAGAGTGTCACCTACATAGGACTGTGCCTGCCTGTATACATCCTATATACACAGAGAGGGGCAGTGTACAGAGTGTCACCTACATAGGACTGTGCCTGCCTGTATGCAGCCTATATACACAGAGAGGGGCAGTGTACAGAGTGTCACCTACATAGGACTGTGCCTGCCTGTATACAGCCTATATACACAGAGAGGGGCAGTGTACAGAGTGTCACCTACATAGGACTGTGCCTGCCTGTATACAGCCTATATACACAGAGGGGGCAGTGTACAGAGTGTCACCTACATAGGACTGTGCCTGCCTGTATGCAGCCTATATACACAGAGGGGCAGTGTACAGAGTGTCACCTACATAGGACTGTGCCTGCCTGTATACAGCCTATATACACAGAGAGGGGCAGTGTACAGAGTGTCACCTACATAGGACTGTGCCTGCCTGTATACATCCTATATACACAGGAGGGGCAGTGTACAGAGTGTCACCTACATAGGACTGTGCCTGCCTGTATACATCCTATATACACAGAGAGGGGCAGTGTACAGAGTGTCACCTACATAGGACTGTGCCTGCCTGTATGCAGCCTATATACACAGAGAGGGGCAGTGTACAGAGTGTCACCTACATAGGACTGTGCCTGCCTGTATACAGCCTATATACACAGAGGGGGCAGTGTACAGAGTGTCACCTACATAGGACTGTGCCTGCCTGTATTCAGCCTATATACACAGAGAGGGCAGTGTACAGAGTGTCACCTACATAGGACTGTGCCTGCCTGTATACAGCCTATATACACAGAGGGGCAGTGTACAGAGTGTCACCTACATAGGACTGTGCCTGCCTGTATACATCCTATATACACAGAGAGGGGCAGTGTACAGAGTGTCACCTACATAGGACTGTGCCTGCCTGTATACATCCTATATACACAGAGAGGGGCAGTGTACAGAGTGTCACCTACATAGGACTGTGCCTGCCTGTATGCAGCCTATATACACAGAGAGGGGCAGTGTACAGAGTGTCACCTACATAGGACTGTGCCTGCCTGTATACAGCCTATATACACAGGGAGGGGCAGTGTACAGAGTGTCACCTACATAGGACTGTGCCTGCCTGTATACAGCCTATATTACACAGAGGGGGCAGTGTACAGAGTGTCACCTACATAGGACTGTGCCTGCCTGTATGCAGCCTATATACACAGAGGGGCAGTGTACAGAGTGTCACCTACATAGGACTGTGCCTGCCTGTATACATCCTATATACACAGAGGGGGCAGTGTACAGAGTGTCACCTACATAGGACTGTGCCTGCCTGTATACATCCTATATACACAGAGAGGGGCAGTGTACAGAGTGTCACCTACATAGGACTGTGCCTGCCTGTATACATCCTATATACACAGAGAGGGGCAGTGTACAGAGTGTCACCTACATAGGACTGTGCCTGCCTGTATACATCCTATATACACAGGAGGGGCAGTGTACAGAGTGTCACCTACATAGGACTGTGCCTGCCTGTATACATCCTATTATACACAGAGAGGGGCAGTGTACAGAGTGTCACCTACATAGGACTGTGCCTGCCTGTATACATCCTATATACACAGAGGGGGGCAGTGTACAGGAGTGTCACCTACAATAGGACTGCATCCTATATACACAGAGGGGCAGTGTACAGTGTCACCTACATAGGACTGTGCCTGCCTGTATACATCCTATATACACAGAGGGGGCAGTGTACGGAGTGTCACCTACATAGGACTGTGCCTGCCTGTATGCATCCTATATACACAGAGAGGGGCAGTGTACAGAGTGTCACCTACATAGGACTGTGCCTGCCTGTATACATCCTATATACACAGAGAGGGGCAGTGTACAGAGTGTCACCTACATAGGACTGTGCCTGCCTGTATACATCCTATATACACAGAGAGGGGCAGTGTACAGAGTGTCACCTACATAGGACTGTGCCTGCCTGTATAGCAGCCTATATACACAGAGGGGCAGTGTACAGAGTGTCACCTACATAGGACTGTGCCTGCCTGTATACATCCTATATACACAGAGAGGGGCAGTGTACAGAGTGTCACCTACATAGGACTGTGCCTGCCTGTATACATCCTATATACACAGGAGGGGCAGTGTACAGAGTGTCACCTACATAGGACTGTGCCTGCCTGTATACATCCTATATACACAGAGAGGGGCAGTGTACAGTGTCACCTACATAGGACTGTGCCTGCCTGTATACATCCTATATACACAGAGGGGGCAGTGTACAGAGTGTCACCTACATAGGACTGTGCCTGCCTGTATACATCCTATATACACAGAGAGGGGCAGTGTACAGAGTGTCACCTACATAGGACTGTGCCTGCCTGTATACATCCTATATACACAGAGAGGGGCAGTGTACAGAGTGTCACCTACATAGGACTGTGCCTGCCTGTATACATCCTATATACACAGAGAGGGGCAGTGTACAGAGTGTCACCTACATAGGACTGTGCCTGCCTGTATACATCCTATATACACAGAGGGGGCAGTGTACAGAGTGTCACCTACATAGGACTGTGCCTGCCTGTATACATCCTATATACACAGAGAGGGGCAGTGTACAGTGTCACCTACATAGGACTGTGCCTGCCTGTATACATCCTATATACACAGAGGGGGCAGTGTACGGAGTGTCACCTACATAGGACTGTGCCTGCCTGTATAGCAACCTATATACACAGAGAGGGGCAGTGTACAGAGTGTCACCTACATAGGACTGTGCCTGCCTGTATACATCCTATATACACAGAGGGGGCAGTGTACGGAGTGTCACCTACATAGGACTGTGCCTGCCTGTATACAGCCTATATACACAGAGGGGGCAGTGTACAGAGTGTCACCTACATAGGACTGTGCCTGCCTGTATACATCCTATATACACAGA